>NW_019250835.1:1178129-1214355 GCF_002742605.1 Olea europaea var. sylvestris
ACAAAGATTGAGGATGTACCAGTGGTACAAGAATTTATAGATGTGTTTCCAGAAGATCTACCTGGTATTCCACCAGATAGACAAGTGGAATTCACAATAGATCTAGTTCTTGGAGCGGCGCCATTATCTAAAGCCCCATACAAAATGGCCCCAAAGGAACTTCAGGAGTTGAAAATCCAGTTACAAGAATTGTTAGACCTTGGTTTTATTCGACCAAGTGTATCATCCTAGGGCGCACTAGTATTGTTTGTAAAGAAGAAAGATGGAAGTATGAGGATGTGTATAGACTATCGAGAGTTGAACCGTTTGACCATCAAGAATATGTATCCTCTCCCTAGAATTGAGGATTTGTTTAATCAATTGAAAGGGGCTAAGGCATTTTCTAAGATCGATTTACGATCTGGATATCATCAATTGAAGGTTAAGGCAGATGATATACCAAAGACAGCTTTTAGAACTTGTTATGGACATTACGAGTTCACAGTTATGCCATTCGGATTGACAAATGCTCCGACAGTGTTCATGGATCTGATGAATAGAGTATTTCATTAGTATTAGGATCAATTTTTTATAGTCTTCATTGATGACATTTTGATATACTCCAAGAGTAAATATCAACATGAGGAACATCTTAGAATAGCATTAGAGATACTACGCAAGGAAAAGTTATACGCCAAATTCAAAAAGTGAGAGTTTTGGCTTGAATGAGTTGGATTTCTCGATCATGTAGTTACTGCCCAAGGAATTGAAGTGGACCCAGTAAAGGTGGAAGCAGTAACTAATTCGAAGACACCGACTAATGCTGGTGAAGTTCAAAGATTTCTAGGATTGGCTGGGTACTATCGAAGATTTATAGAGGAATTCTCCAAAATAGCTGGACCAATGACACAATTGACAAGGAAAGGAGTAAAGTTTCAATGGACAGATAAGTGTGAGCAAAGCTTTCAGAAGGGTTTGTTATATATAGTGATGCATCCAAGCAAGGTTTGGGATGTGTACTGATGTAGCATGGAAAAGTAATTGCCTATACTTCAAGGCAATTGAAGCAACATGAGCAGAACTACCCGACCCATGATCTAGAACTTGCGGCAATGGTTCATGCATTAAAGATATGGCGCCATTACTTATATGGAGGAAAGTACGATATTTATACGGATTATAAAAGTCTCAAATATTTCTTCACATAGAAGGAATTGAATATGAGACAAAGACGATGGTTGGAGCTAGTGAAAGATTATGATTACACTATTCATTATCATCCGGGCAAGGCTAATGTTGTTGCTGATGCTCTAAGCAGAAAGTCGATGGGACAATTGGCATCATTACCTACTATTTTGATGGAGTTGATCAAAGACTTGGAAAAGTTGCAAATTGAAGTGATTACAACACCAGAACAAATCACTGCTCATTTACCAACTTTGGTGGTTCGACCTACTCTTAGAGATTGGATCATAGAAGCATAGGATAAAGACCCATTCTTGCAGAAGATCAAGAACGAGATTGGTACTAATAAGAGAAAGGATTTTGGAATAGCTTTGGATCAGGCACTAATGTTTGAAGGAAGAATTTGTGTACTAAATGATGAAGTTTTGAGAAAGGAGATATTGGAGGAGGCTCATTCCACCCCGTACTCATTCCACCTCGTACGCCGCATATCCTGGTGGTACAAAAATGTATCGAGACCTTCGAAATACATTTTGGTGGAGGAATATGAAAAGAAGTATAGGTTCATTTGTGGCAAAATGCATAGTATGCCAACAAGTTAAAGCGGAACATCAAAGACCGGCAGGTTATTAAATCCATTAGACATACCTGAATGGAAGTGGGAGAATATCACAATGGACTTTGTGGTAGGATTTCCAAGGTCAGCAAGAGGACAGAATGCTATATGAGTAATAGTGGATCGTCTAACGAAGTTTGCTAATTTTCTTCTAATAAAACTGACATTCAGTCTAGATCAGCCGGCGCATTTGTACATTAGAGAGATTGTAAGATTACACGGTGTCCTTATGTCCATTGTATCTGATAGAGATCTGAGATTTACATCAAAGTTTTGAAAGAGCTTACAAGGAGCTATGGGAATGAAATTGAATTTCAGTACAGCATATCACCCTCAATCTGATGGTCAGTCTGAAAGGACCATTCAAACTTTGGAAGATATGCTAAGGGCTTGTGTCCTAGATCTAGGAGACAGTTGGGAATCGTATATACCTCTGGTAGAATTTGCATATAATAAGAGTTTCCAAGCAACTATTGGAATGGCACCTATGAAGCTCTCTATGGTAGGAAATGCAGATCACCTGTTCATTGGGACGAAGTTGGAGAAAAGAGAGTTTTGGGACTAGAGATCATTGAAAGAACAGTTGAAGCCATTGATAAGATCCGTACTAGGATAAAGGCCACACAAGATAAGAGCTATGTAGATACCAGGAGAAAAGACTTGGAATTTGAAGTTAGAGAGAGAGTCATCCTAAAGGTGGCACCAATAAAGGGTGTACTTAGGTTCGGCAAGAAAGGCAAACTACGACCTCATTATATCAAACCTTTTGAAATACTTGAAAGGGTTGGAAATGTTGCTTATCGATTTGCGTTATCACCTGAACTATCGGCAGTTCACAATGTGTTTCATGTATTGATGATCAGAAAGTATATACATGATCTTGATCGTGTGGTTAACTACCAATCCTCGAAAGTAAAAAAAGACTTATCTTATGAGAAATTATCGATCAAGATACTGGATCGAAAGGTACATAAATTATAGAACAAGGAGATTCAACTAGTCAAGGTGCAATAGAATAATCATGGAGTAGAAGAAGCTACTTGGGAAAGAGAATAAGAAGTTAAAGACAAATACACAACACTCTTTGACCAACCATAAGGTAAATTTTGAGGACGAAATTTTATTTAAGGTGTAAGGGTTGTAGTAGTCGAGAAAAATAAAATGGAATTATGCTAATATTTAGTGATGATCTAGCACCACGAGCCTAACCCATTTTAGAAACGACCTATGGAAGCTCAACCCATGTAAGATTATGAAAGCCCAAGTCATAAGTTAATTAAAAGTTCAGCAATTTAAGAGATTAAGTTTAAGTAAAATTGGTTACAAAGCTTTAATGAATAACTGGATTGCCACAATGGTCATCTACATGGTATTTCATATAGGCAACCCAGGTTCGAATCACCATGTAGATGTTTTTTTATGAAACCTTCATATGAATTATTTTTATGGCTTAGAGACTTTTCAAATTCTTAGTTAAAGACTAAATTTAATAGATTTAATGATAATACAACTCCTCCACTTAATTTTTCATTAAAAATAAAGGTTATAGAAGTGGAAGGTCACTTTTTCACTACACTCCTCTTCAAATTCGAATTTCATCTCATTTTCTCTCAAAAAAATATATTTCATATCAAGTTAAGCTTAAGGTATAACAAAGGTGAGAAGAAGGAAGGCTTTCTATATATTTTGTTCTTTTATCCAAGAAAATTCAAGGTAGATAGAGGTGCAAGTGTTTAATTCGTTTCAAATTATGATTTTCGATAAATATTTGAATGAAATGGTACCTCTGGGTACAGTGCTTTGGCACTACAATAGTTTGAATGATCATTCTCTGGCTCTACGTGTTATGATAATGCTATAATAATTGGATTTTGCCGGAAATCTATCTACGTGCGACGATATGAATCTATAGTTCGAAATTTCTAATTTGATAACGAATTGCACCGATGATATCTATTGAGTTTCAAAATCATGGGTTAATTCCCTTCCTACAGGTTGAATGGATTTTCCTTGGGGCATAGATGATGGTAAAGGATGATGCAACATGTCATGGAGAAGCCAGTGATTTACATCTTTAGTTGATTTTGAGATGTTTACACTTTCTTTAAATTTGATTCCTATGAATATTGTGTGGATCTATTTTACGAACACTCGTTATGAATAAATTATGCTTGAAAGTAGATATGCGTCATAGGAATAAATTTATAAATTTACAAAAAATTGGAACAACAACATTACTTTTTAAGTTTTGCCAAAATTTCACGTCAATAGTCGTTACATGCACGGAACACATTCTAAAAACATTTTTGAAATTGTTTTCTTTTAGAATTGGATTATTGTTTAAATAAAAAAAAAGAAATTTTTTTAATTAAATTCTAAAATTTTATCTTTATAGCTTCTACTAAAAATATATTGAACTAACTTTACGACTAAGGTACAATGGTTTGAGTGATGTTTCCATCCATGCGGGTCGGGGCATTACAAAACTATTTGAAATTTAAACTGTTCAATAGGGTAATGTCAAGAGGCAAAGTGTAAACTAAAGTGTACACCACAGTGTACATGTAGCAAGGTTCTTACCGATTGAACTTTGCTATTTGTACACTAATTCTTGACACGTTGCTTGACACTTGCATTGTTGTCAAGTATCAATTGGATGGGAAAGCTTTTTGAAATTTAAACTATCTAACAGGGTAACGTCACGTGGCAAAGTGCGAACCAAAGTGTACATGAAGCAAGGTTCTTACCGATTGAACTTTGCTATTTGCACTTTGATTTTTGAAACGATGTTTAACACTTGCATTTCTTACTGATTGAACATTGCTATTTGTACATTGATTTTGACACGTTATTTGACACTTGCATTGTTGTTCAGTGTCAATTGGATGGGAAAATTGTTTGAAATTTAAACTGTCCAACGGGGTAATGTGACGTCGCAAAGTGTAAACTAAAGTGTACACCATAGTGTACATGTAGCAAGGTTCTTACCGATTGAACTATGCTATTTGTACACTAATTTTGACACATTGTTCGACACTTTCATTGTTGTCAAGTATCAATTCGATGGGAAAACTGTTTGAAATTTAAACTGTCAAATAGGGTAATGTCATGTGGTAAAGTGTCAACTAAAGTGTGCACCATAGTGTACGTGTAGCTAGGTTCTTACCCATTGAACTTTCCTATTTGTACACTAATATTTGGCACGTTGTTTGACACTTGCATTGTTGTCAAGTGTCAGTTGGAAGGGAAAATTGTTTGAAATTTAAACTGTCCAGCAGGGTAATGTCACGTTGTAAAAGTGCAAACTAAAGTGTACATCTTAGTGTACATGTAGCATGGTCCTTACCGATTGAACTTTTTTATTTGTACACTGATTTTTGACATGTTGTTTGAAACTTGCATTGTTTTCAACTATCAATTGGATAGGAAAGTTGTTTGAAATTTAAACTGTCTAACAAGGTAATGTCACGTGGCCACTTGTAAACTAAAGTGAGTACACCATAGTGTACATGTGGCATGGTTCTTACCGATTGAACTTTTCTGTTTGTACATTGATTTTTGACACATTGTTTGACACTTGTGTTGTTGTCAAGTGCCAATTGGATGGAAAAACTATTTGAAAATTAAACTACCCAACAGGGTAATGTCACGGGGTAAAGTTCAAACTAAAGTGTACATGATAGTGTACATGTAGCACGGTCCTTACCGATTGAACTTTGCTATTTGTACACTGATTTTTGACACGTTGTTTGAAACTTGCATTGTTTTCAAGCTATTTGAAATTTAAACTGTCTAGCAAGGAAATGTCACGTGGCAAAATGTAAACTAAAGGGTAGTGTACATGAAGCACGGTCGTTATCGATCGAACTTTGTTATCTGTACACTAATTTTCGACACGTTGTTTGATACTTACGTTGTTGTTAAATGTCTATTAGATGGGAAAACTGTTTGAAATTTAAACTGTCCAACAGGGTAATGTCACGTGGCAAAGTGTAAACTAAAGTGTACACCATAGTGTACATGTCACAAGGTTCTTACCGATTGAACTTTCCCATTTTCACAATGATTTTTGACATGTTGTTTGACACTTGCATTGTTGTCAAGTGACATGACCCTGTTGTAATTTGTTCACTAATTTTTGACACATTGTTTTACACTTGCATTGTTGTCGAGGGTCAACTGGATGCGAAAATAGTTTGAAATTTAACTTATCAAATAGGGCAATGTCACGTGGTAAAGTGTAAAGTAAAGTGTACACCATAGTTTATATGTAGCAAAGTGTACATCATAGTTTATATGTAGCAATGTTCTTACTGATTGAACTTTGCTATTTGTACACTGATTTTTGACAGGTTGTTTGATACTTGTATTGCGGTCAACTGTCAATTAGATGGGAAAATTGTTTGAAATTTAAACTGTCCAATAGGGTAATGTAACGTGGTAACTTGTAAACTAAATTGTACACCATAGTGTACATGTGGCATGGTCCGTACCGATTGAACTTTGCTATTTGTTCAATGATTTTTGACACGCTGTTTGATGCTTGTATTGCTGACAAGTGTCAATAGGATTGGAAAACTGTTTGAAATTTAAACTGTCCAACGGGGTAATGTCACGTGGCAATGTGTAAACTAAAGTATCCCCCTTAGTGTACGTGTAGCAAGGTTCTTACCGATTGAACTTTGCTATTTGTACACTGATTTTTTGACACGTTGATGGAAACTTGCATTATTGTCAAATGTCAATTGGATGGGAAAAGTGTTTGAAATTTAAACTGTCAAATGAGATAATGTCACGTGGCAATGTGTAAACTAAAGTGTACATCATAGTGTATTTGAAACAAGGTTCTTACCGATTGAACTTTGCTATTTGTACACTGATTTTTGACACGTTGCTTGACACTTGCATTGATGTCAAGTGCCAATTGGATGGGAAAACTATTTGAAATTTAAACTGTCCAACAGGGTAATGTCACGTGGTAAAGTGTTAACTATAGTGTACACCACAGTGTACATGTCGCAAGATTTTTACCGATTGAACTTTGTTATTTGTACATTGATTTTCGACACGTTGTTTGACACTTGCATGTTGTCAAGTGTCAATATGATGGGAAAACTTTTTGAAATTTAGACTGTCCAACAGGGTAATGTTACGTGGTAAAGTGTAAACTAAAGTGTACATGTAGCAATGTTTTTACCGATTGAACTTTCCTATTTGTACACTGATTTTTGACACGTTGTTTGACACTTGCATTTCTTACCGATTGAACTTTGCTATTTCTACACTGATTTATGGCACGTTATTTGACACTTGCATTGTTGTCAAGTATCAATTAGATGGGAAAACTATTTGAAATTTAAACTGTCCAACGGGGTAATGTCACTTGGTAAAGTGCAAACTAAAGTATACACCATAGTGTACAAGTAGCAAGGTTCTTACCGATTGAACTTTTCTATTTACACCCTGATTTTTGAGATGTTATTTGACACTTGCATTATTGTCAAATGTCAATTGGATGGGAAAACTATTTGAAATTTAAACTGTACAAACGGGTAATGTCTTGTGGGAAAGTGTAAACTAAAGTGTACACCATAGCGTACTTATAGCATGGTCCTTAGCGATTGGACTTTGCTATTTGTATACTAATTTTTGACACGTCATTTGACACTTGCATTGTTGTCAAGTGTCAATTAGATGGGAAAACATTTTGAAATTTAAACAGTCTAGTAGGGATATGTCACGTGGCAAAGTGTAAACTAAAGTGTACATGAAACAAGGTTCTTACCGATTGAACTTTGCTATTTGTACACTGATTTTCGAGACATTGTTTAACGCTTGTATTGTTGTCAAGTGTCAATTGGATGGGAAAACTGTTTGAAATTTAAAATGTCGAAAAGGGTAATGTCACGTGGTAAAGTGTAAACTAAAGTGTACACCACAGTGTACATGTAGCAAGGTTTTTACCAATTGAACTTTGTTATTTGTACACTAATTTTTGACACGTTGTTTGACACTTGTATTGTTGTCAAGTGTCAATTGGATGTGAAAACTGTTTGAAATTTATATTGTCCAACGGGGTAACTGTAGAGCCCCAAATAATTCTAGACACCTTAGTGGCACTAAGGCATGAATATTGGATGACTAAAGTATACTTCGGATTTTTAGTCTCATTTCAGACCCATTTTCGACATAGGAAACATTCGATTTGGAAAATTATATCTAAATAAAAGTTGTAGCTCTTTGAGTTAGCTTTCCAACGCACTTTGTATTACCTCAATCGGATATCGGGAGAAGAAGTTATGATAGAAAAACTGAAGGCTGTGCAGTGTCAACCGGGCTACAGCCGGTCGACCGAAGCTGCTTGAAATGAAAATTCTCGTTTTTCTCTAGAATTTAAATATTTGTTTTCATCAATTATTTTCTCAAAGGGCCACCCACGTTTTTGGCAATAAAAATCCCACTAAATTGAAGTATTTAATCTCAAACTTAAATGGCACCTTGTTTTCTCTCTTAAATGAAATTTGACCCTTCATTTGCTTTAAGTTATGGGATATTTACCTATAAATAGAGACATCATTTCACTCGTTTTTTCACATACCAAAAGCAAGAGCTTTTACATACTAAAGAAAGAGTTTCCAAGAGAGAAAAAGAGAGGGAGGAAAACTATGTTAATGGTTGTATGTCAAATGGTACTCCGGTACGGCATACCCCTCTATGTTGAAGAAATGTTCGTATGTCAAATGGTGCCCTCGGGTACGGCATACCCCTTCATGTCAAATGGTGCCTCCGGGTACAGCATGTATGAAAAAGTTATAAAGTTAATGTTTTGAAATGTATAGCTTGATCACGAATGCACCTATGACGCCTATTGAATTTTTCAACTCACGGGTTTAATCCCATCTCTACATATTGAAGGAATTCTACCTCGGGCATGGATGGAGGAGAAGATGGAGAGTGATGCAACGAGCCCATGGAAATCCGGTGAATAAGTGATTTGGATTTATTTTTATAAAATATTTTCCAATGTTATTTCTTTAAAGTTTTGAATAACACAGAATGCGAGAACAAGTTATGTTTTCTTCAAATAAATTACACTTTGTGGCTCTGGAAAATGATTCAGTGTTTTTGTTTAAAGTATTTGAAGTATTGTTATTTAAATTATTATCTGAAGATATAAGTTTCCGCAAAAATGTATACACTTGTCACTAAACCACCGGTTAAGCTAAGTAAAGTAAGTAGCGTTCCGGTCCACTAGGGGTTGAGGCATTACAGTAACATCACGTTGTAAAGTGTAAACTCAAGTGTACACCATAATATACATGTAGCAAGATTTTTACCGATTGAACTTTGCTATTTGAACACTGATTTTTAACACGTTGTTTGACACTTGCATTGTTGTCAATTGTCAATTGGACGGGAAAACTCTTTGAAATTTAAATTGTTTAACAGGATTATGTTACGTGGCAAAGTGTCAACCAAAGTGTACACCATAGTGTACATGAAGCAAGGTTCTTACCGATTGAATTTTCCTCTTTGTACGCTAATTTTTTACACGTTTGACACTTGCATTTCTTACCGATTGAGCTTTGCTATTTGTACACTGATTTTTGACACGTTGTTTAACACTTGCATTGTTGTCAAGTGTCAATTAGATGGGAAAACTGTTTGAAATTTAAACTGTCCAATGAGGTAATGTCACATGGTAAAGTGTAAACCAAAGTATACATCATATTGTACATGTAGCAAGGTACTTACCGATTGAACTTTGCTATTTGTACACTAATTTTTGAGACGTTGTTTGACACTTGCATTGCTGCCAAACGTCAATTGGATGGGAATACTATTTGAAATTTAAACTGTACAACTGAGTAATGTCTCGTGGGAAATTGTAAATTAAAGTGTACACCATAGTGTACTTGTAGCATGGTCCTTATCGATTGGACTTTGCTATTTGTACATTGATTTTTAACACATTGTTTAACACTTGCATTGTTGTCAAGTGTCAATTCGATGGGAAAACTTTTTAAAATTTAAATAGTCCAACAGGGATATGTCACGTGGCAAAGTGTAAATTAAAGTGTACACTATAGTGTACATGAAACAAGGTTCCTACCGATTGAACTTTACTATTGGTACACTGATTTTTGACACGTTATTTGACACATGCATTGTTGTCAAGTGTCAATTGGATGGAAAAACTGTTTGAAATTTAAACTGTCCAACAGGGTAATGTTACGTGGCAAAGTGTAAACTTAAGCGAACGTCATAGTGTACATGTTGTGAGGTTCTTATCAATTGAACTTTGTTATTTCTACACTGATTTTTGACATTTTTTTTACACTTGCATTGTTCTCAAATGTCAATTGGGTGGGAAAACTATTTGAAATTTAAACTGTCAAACAGTGTAATGTCAAGAGGCAAAGTGTAAACTAAAGTATACACTGTAGTGTACATGTCGCAAGGTTCTTACCGATTGAACTTTGCAACTCGTACACTGATTTTAGACACATTGTTTTACACTTGCATTGTTGTCAAGGTCAACTAGATGTGAAAATAGTTTGAAATCTAAACTATCAAATAGGGTAATGTCACGCGGCAAAGTGTAAACTAAAGTGTGTACCATAGTATACTTGTAGCAAGGTTCTTATTGATTGAACTTCGCTATTTGTACACTGATTTTTGACAAATTGTTTGACACTTGCATTGTTGCCAATTATCGATAGGATGGAAAAATTATTTGAATTTTAAATTGTCCTACAGGGTAATGTCATGTGAGAAAGTGTAAACTAAAGTGTGCACCATAGTGTACATGTTGCAAGGTTCTTACCGATTGAACTTTGTTCTTTGTACACTAATTTTTGACACGTTGTTCGACACTTGCATTGTTGTTAGGTGTCAATTGGATGGGAAAACTGTTTGAAATTTAAATTGTCCAGCAGGGTAATGTCATGTGGTAAAGTGTAAACTAAAGTCTACACCATAGTGTACATGTCGCAAGGTTCTTACCGATTGAACTTTGCTATTTGTACACTGATTTTTGACACGTTGTTTGACACAAGCATTATTGTCTAGTGTCAATTGGATGGGAAAACTGTTTGAAATTTAAATTGTCCAACATGGTAATGTCACGTGGTAATGAGTAAACTAAAGTGTACACCATAGTGTATATGTCGGGAGGTTCTTACTGATTGAACTTTGCTATTTGTACACTGATTTTTGACATATTTTTTGACACTTGCATTGTTGTCAAGTGTCAATTAGGTGGAAAAACTGTTTAAAATTTAAACTGTCAAGCAGTGTAATGTCAAGAGGCAATCTGTAAACTAAAGTGTACACCATAGTGTACATGTCGCAAAGTTCTTACCGATTGAACTTTGTAATTTGTTCACTAATTTTTGACACATTGTTTTACACTTTCATTGTTGTCTAGGGCCAACTGGATGTGAAAATAGTTTGAAATTTAACCTATCAAATAGGGTAATGTCACGTGGCAAAGTGTATACTAAAGTGTGCACCATAGTGTACGTGTACCGTGGTCCTTACCGATTGAACTTTGCTGTCTGTACACTGATTTTTAATACATTGTTTGACACTTTCATTGTTGTCAAGTGTCAATTGGATGGGAAAATTATTAGAAATTTAAACTGTCCGACAGGGTAATGTCACGTGGCAAAGTGTAAACTAAAGTGTACACTATACTGTACATGTAGCAAGGTTCTTACACATTGAACTTTGTTATTCGTACACAAATTTTTGACACGTTGTTTGACACTTGCATTGTTGTCAAGTGTCCATTGGATGGGGAAACTATTTGAAATTTAAAGTGCCCAACAGGGTAATGTCACGTGGCAATGTGTAAACCGAAGTGTATACCATAGTATACTTGAAGCAAACTTTGTTGTTTGTACATTGATCTTTGGCACGTTGTTTGACACTTGCATTTCTTACCGATTGAACTTTGCTATTTGTACATTGATTTTTGACATGTTGTTTGACATATGCATTGTTGTCAAGTGTCAATTGGATGGAAACACATTGAAATTTAAACTGTCTAACAGGGTAATGTCACATGGCAAAGTGTAAACTAAAGTGTACACTATAGTGCACATGTAGCGAGGCTCTAACTGATTGAACTTTACAATTTTCACACTGATTTTTGACGCGTTGTTTGAGACTTGCATTGTTATCAAGTGTCAATTGCTTGGGAAAACTATTTAAAATTTAAACTTTCCAATAGGGTAATGTCACGTGGAAGAGTGCAAACCAAAGTGTACATATAGCAAGGTTCTTACCAATTGAACTTTGCTATTTGTACACAGATTTTTGACACGTTGTTTGACACTTGCATTGTTGTCAAGTGTCAATTGGATGGGAAAATTGTTTGAAATTTAAACTGTCCAACAGGGTAATGTCACGTGGTAAAGGGTAAACTAAAGTGTACACCATAGTGTGCATGTAGCAAGGTTCGTACCGATTGAATTTTGTTATTTGTACACTAATTTTTGACACGTTGTTTGATACTTGCATTGTTGTCAAATGTCAATAGGATAGAAAAACTGTTTGAAATTTATATTGTCCAATAGGGTAATGGCACGTGGTAATGTGTAAACTAAATTGTACACCATAGTGTACATGTAGCAAGGTTCTTATCGATTGAACTTTGCTATTTGTGCACTAATTTTTAACACGTTGTTTGACGCTTGTATTGTTGTCAAGTGTCAATTGGATGGGAAAACTATTTAAAATTTAAACTGTCCATTAGGGTAATGTCACGTGGCAAAGTCTAAACAAAAGTGTACACCATAGTATACAAGAAGCAAGGTTCTTACCAATTGAACATTATTATTTGTACATTGATTTTTTACACGTTGTTTGCCACTTGCATTTCTTGTCGATTGAACTTTGCTATTTGTACACTGATTTCTGACACGTTGTTTGACACTTACATTGTTGTCAAGTATCAATTGGACGGGAAAACTGTTTGAAATTTAAACTATCCAACGGGGTAATGTCACATGGCAATGTGTAAACTAACGTGTACACCATAGTGTACATGTAGTAAGGTTCTTTTCGATTGAACATTGCTATTTGTACACTAATTTTTGACACGTTGATTGACACTTGCATTGCTGTTAAATGTCAACTGGATAGGAAAATTGTTTGAAATTTAAACTATTCAACAGGGTAATGTCACGTGGCAAAATGTACACAAAAGTGTCCACCATAGTGTACATGTAGCATGATCCTTATCGATTGAACTTTGCTATTTGTACGCTGATTTTTAACACGTTGTTTGAGACTTGCATTGTTGTCAAGTGCCAATTCGATGGGAAAACTGTTTGATATTTAAACTGTCCAACAGGGATATGTCACGTGGCAAAGTGTAAACTAAAGTGTACACCATAGTGTACATGAAACAAGGTTCTTACCGATTGAACTTTGCTATTTGTACACTGATTTTACACATGTTGTTTGGCACATGCATTGTTTTCAAGTGTAAACTGGATGGAAACTGTCCAACAAGGTAATGTCACATGGCAAAGTGTAAGCTAAAGTGTACACCATAGTTGACATGTCGCGAGGTTCTTATTGATTTAACTTTGCTATTTCTATACTGATTTTTAACATGTAGTTTGACACTTGCATTGTTGTCTAGTGTCAATTGGATGGGAAAACTGTTTGAAATTTAAACTGTCCAACAGGGTAATGTCACATAGCAAAGTTTAAAACAAAGTGTACACCATAGTATACATGAACCAAGGTTCTTTCCGATTGAACTTTGCTATTTATACATTTATTTTTTGCACCTTATTTGACACTTGCATCTCTTACCATTGAACTTTGCTATTTGTACACTGATTTTTGACATGTTGTTTTACACTTGAATTGTTGTCAAGTGTCAATTGGTTGGAAAAACTGTTTGAAATTTAAGTTGTCTAATAGGGTAATGTCACGTGGCAAATTGTAAACTAAAGTGTACACCATAGTGTACATGTCACAAGGTTCTTTCCGATTGAACTTTGCAATTTGTACACTGATTTTTGACAAGTTGTTTGACACTTGCATTGTTGTCAAGTGTCAATTGGATGGGAAAACTGTTTTAAATTTAATCTTTTCAACAATGTAATGTCACGTTTGAAATCTAAACTGTCCATCAAGTTAATGTCCAACTGGGTAACGTTTGAAATTTTAAAGGGTACACCATAGTGTACATGTAGAATGGTCCTTACCGATTGAACTTTGCGTTTTGTACACAAATTTTTGACACGTTATTTGACACTTGCATTGTTGTCAAGTGTCAATTCAATGGAAAAATTGTTTGAAATTTAAACTTTTCAACAGGGTAATGTTAAGTGACAAAGTGTAAATTAAAGTGTACACCGTAGTGTACATGTCCCAAGGTTCTTACCGATTGAACTTTGATATTTGTGCACTGATTTTTGACGTGTTGTTTGATACATGCATTGTTGTCAAGTGTTAATGGGGTGGGAAAACTGTTTGAAATTTAAACTATCCAATGGGGTAATGTCACGTGGCAAAGTATAAACTAAAGTATACATCATAGTGTACACGTCGCAAGGTTCTTACCGATTGAACTTTACTATTTGTACACTGATTTTTGATATGTTGTTTGACAATTGCATTGACACCAAGTGTAAACTGGATGGCAAAATTGTTTGAAATTTAAACTGTCCAATAGGGTAATGTCACGTGGTAAAGTGTAAACTAAAGTATGTACACCATTGTGTACATATAGCAAGGTTCTTTCCAATTGAACTTTGCTATTTGTACAATAATTTTTGACATGTTGTTTGACACTTGTATTGTTGTCAAGTGTCAATTGGATGGGAAAACTATTTGAAATTTAAACTGTCCAACTGGGTAATGTAACGTGGCAAAGTGTAAACTAAAGTGTACACCATTATGTACATGTCGCAAGGTTCTTACCTATTGGACTTTGCTATTTTTACACTGATTTTTAACACGTCGTTCGGTACTTGCATTGTCGTCAAGTGTCAATTGTGTGACACCCCGAACTTAAGCTTCGAGGGTCACGTACTAAACATAATAGCTTCTGCCTTTGGTACATGTAAATACTCTTAAACAGAAGTATTACATGTTTGAAACTTATTTTTTACTTTGGTAAAACAATTCTTATAAAATTTGATGGCCGGTAAAAGTGCATGTCAACTTGAAATTATACTTTACATATACGGCCTCGGCACTATCAAGGTTAATTGGGGCAGAAGGTTTAACAATTTTTATAAAATTCATCCCAACTCCGTTTTATATGAAATTTGTGGCATTAGAAAGATAATTTCAATTAGTTTTCTAGATTAAAATATGAAAATTTTCCAAGATCATATGATATGGACGTTTTACTAAAAACAGTGAAGTATTGCACAGAAAATACAGATTGACCCCTCGATGTTTAGAAATTTATATCTCAGGATATAAATATTCAAATTGAGTGATTCCTGCGGCCGTACTTAGAAAACTCAAAGGGGAACACAGAAATATTTTTAGAGTCTCGAATGGATGTTTATAGAGTTAGAAACATCATTTTGAAGTTGACCCCAAAACTGTCCCGTTTCTGCCTTTTGTCACTTGCAAGGAGAAATTTTCTAAAAGATGTCTCTTAACACAACATGAAAGATGTGATTACAAACTTTACTTTTAATACCATATTACATCATGTCATATACATGTTTTTAAATAATACCATAAGAAAAACAGACGGAAAGCAGTCATCGAACAAAACATACAAAAGGAAACTTTCGATGCAAAACATCTTTGTCCTTAACCCATCATCGCTTTTGCCAACTAACTTCCATCAATCCAACGATCATGGATCTGAAAATTTAGTATAAAATACTATGAGTATAAGGAATTCTCAGTAAGATACCATGCTTGAATTTTATCATGATAATACTACACAAAAGAATGCAATCAAACACATACTTGCACCTTCCGGCTTGCCGATGCCCTTCGGACTTGTCCTAAGGCATAAATAGATATCTAACTTTGTGGACTTGTCCACCACATGCATATTATGGCTTTTCATGCATAACTTAAGTATAAATATTACCATGAAAATAATACCCCTTAAGCATAGAAAATATCTTACCGTAAAACTTGAAGAAACTTCGATTGAGATATGAATTCAAAGTGCTAGGCTTACTTCCTTTTCCTTTCCTTTCTTATTTTCGATTTTCCTCTCTGTTTGTGTGTGCAAATGTTTTGCAAAGTGAAGGAACTTTTTCTCTATGAAAATGGATATGAATATATATATATGGATAAGGATAATGGATTGATATTTTTCTTCCTTTTTCCAATCTCCACCGCCTCACCTCTTTTTTTTCTTCCATTTTTTTTTTCAATCTTGCTTCTACACATGTTTGGTCTATTGCATAAGTGTATGGTGATGATAAATGACAAGTGGGTTGATTATTGGGTAATAAGTGGCCACAAATTCTAGATTTACAAAGGAAGTCTCTCATTTTCCAAATAATATAACCTAATCCCCCTACCTTTCATTATTAGCAAAGTGTATCCCAAATTTAAATTTGTATCCAACCTACATATTCAAATATTGTAGATTGTAAAATAAATCCCAACAAAATAATTTAATCATTTGGTCAATTGAAGTCCTAACAAGATAATCCACTTCATTCAAATTCAAACTTGACTTGAATTTCGACTACTAATAATCACTTCATGTATACAAAAAATTTAGCACTTCATGCTTGCATTCATTAGCTACCTGTAGCATTAACCACTACAAAGGTGGTGCCCCCTTTTTCTTATGGCCAAAAATAATATTGAAAATTAAATCGCTATCCTAAAAGAAATTTAAACGAGCATAAAATTTCGGAGAATTACATCCCTCCTCCCTTAAAAAAAATTTCGTCCTCGAAATTACCTTGAACTTAGTTGAAAAGTTCTGGATATTTGGTCTTGATTTCCTCTTCTCTTTCCCAAGTTGATTCTTCGACATTATGGTTCCCCCATTGAACTCTCACCAACGGAATCTCTTTTGTCCTTAATTGTTGGATTCTGCGATCCAATATTGCTACTGGTTTTTCCTCATATGTCATATTTTGTTTGATATCCAATGGTTGATAACTAACCACATGACTTTGATCTGACACATATTGTCAAAGCATTGACACATGGAACACATCATGAATTGCTGACAAATCTGGTGGTAGAGCGATTCGATAAGCTGCATTTCCAACTTTCTGTAAAATTTCAAAAGGACCTACGAATCTTGGTGGAAGTTTTCCTTTCTTCCCAAAACGAAGAACTCCCTTCATCGGTGCCACTTTTAAGAAAACTTTATCACCAACATTAAATGTCAAATCTTTTCTCCTTTTATCGGCATAACTTTTTTGTCGGTCCTGGGCTACCTTAATTCTAGCTCTTATTTTATCAACCGCTCGACTAGTTTCTTCAATTATTTCAGGTCCTAAAACTCTTCGTTCACCTACTTCATCCCAATAAAGGGGAGCTCTACATCTTCTACCATAAAGAGCTTCGTAAGGTGCCATCTTTATCGTAGCATGATAACTATTATTATAAGCAAACTCTACCAGTGGTACATAATTTTCCCAACTGCCCCTAAATCAAGGACGCATGCACGCAGCATATTCTCCAAAGTCTGTGTAGTCCTCTCCGATTGTCCATCAGTTTGTGGATGAAAAGCTGTACTGAAATTTAACTTGGTTCCCATAGCTTGTTGCAAACGTTTCCAAAATTTTGAGGTAAATCTTGGATCTCTATCCGATACAATTGAGGCTGGGATACCATGCAAATGGATGACCTCTTTGATGTATAACTACGCGTATTGATCCATACTAAAATTCATTCTTACAGGTAGAAAATGAGCTGACTTTGTTAACTGATCCACTATAACCCACATAGCATCATTTCCCCTAGCTGATTTTGGAAAACCCATAACAAAATCCATAGTTATATGCTCCCATTTCTTTTGTGGAATTGTTAATGGTTCCAAAAATCCAAATGGCCTTTGATGTTCAGCCTTCACTTGTTGACAAGTCATGCATCTCCTGACAAAAAGACCTATACACCGTTTCATATTTCTCCACCAAAACATACTTCTTAGATCACGATACATTTCTGTACCTCCTGGATGGGCAGTATATGGAGTTAAGTGTGCTTCTTCAAGAATTTCTTTCCTCAATCCCTCATTTAGGCACACACAACCTTCCCTTAAAAAGTAAGGCTTTATCACTACCTAATTCAAAATCCTTTCGCTTGCTAGTACCAACTTCGGATTTGATCTTTTGCAGGAAAGAGTCACCATCCTATGCTACTCTTATTCGAAATCCTTTAATAACTAGTCCTGCATAGTGATTAGTACTGCTAATTGTCCACCTGCCTTTCTGCTGAGAGCATCTGCTACTACGTTAGCTTTACCAGGATGGTAAAGGATAGTGCAATCATAATCCTTTACTAGCTCTAGCCATCTCCTCTGCCTCATATTTAATTCCTTTTGGCTGAAAAAATACTTCAAACTCTTATGATCAGTATAAATGTCACACTTATTTCCATATAAGTAATGACGCCATATCTTGAGGGCATGAACTACCGCAGCCAATTCTAGATCATGGGTTGGGTAGTTTCGTTCATACTGCTTCAGTTGTCTGGAAGCGTAGGCTATCACCTTTCCTTTCTGCATCAGAACACATCCTATGCCCTGTTTCGAAGCATCACTATATATAACGAATCCTTCTGGTCCGTCAGATATTGTTAACACTAGAGCTGTGACCAATCTTCGTTTCGGCTCTTCGAAGCTTTGTTCACACTCTGCCCGTTGAAATTTTATCCCTTTTCGAGTCAATTGGGTCAATGGTCCTGCTATTTTAGAAAATCCCTCGATAAACCTTCTATAGTAACCAGCCAATCCCAAGAAACTACGTATGTCTTTAACATTGGTTGGTCTTACCCAATTATTTACTGCTTCCACTTTAGTTGGGTCTACTTCAATTCCTCGTGCTGTGATTACGTGCCCTAGAAAACCTATTTTATTCATCCAGAATTCACATTTCTTAAATGTGGCATAGAGCTTCTCTTTTCTTAGAGTTTCTATGACAATCATGAGATGTTTCTTGTGTTCCTCATTACTCTTCGAATAGATTAAGATGTCATCAATGAAAACTATAACAAATTGGTCTAAGTATCCATGGAATACTCTGTTCATTAGATCCATAAATACTGCCGGGGCATTAGTTAATCCAAAAGGCATCACCAGAAATTCATAGTAACCATAACGCGTCCTAAAAGCCGTCTTAGGGATATCATCTGACTTAATTTTCAATTGGTGATATCCTGATCTCAGATCGATCTTTGAAAATACTGTAGCCCCCTTAAGCTGGTCAAACAAATCTTCTATTCTTGGAAGTGGATATTTGTTTTTGATAGTGAGGCGATTCAATTCTCATTAGTCAATGCACAGCCTCATTGTTCCATCCTTCTTTTTCACAAATAACACAGTTGCACCCCAAGGTGATACACTTGGTCTAATGAAACCCTTATCAAGAAGCTCCTTCAACTGTACCTTCAGCTCTTATAGTTCCAACGGTGCCATACGATATGGAGCCTTTGAAATAGGTGTTGCTCCTGGTACTAAATCGATGGTAAACTCTACTTGCCTGTCTCGTGGTACACCTAGAAGGTCTTCTGGAAAAACATCTTTATAGTGTCGAACTATTTGAACATTCTCAGCTGACAACTTATCTTGTCTAATATCGATCATCGATACTAGAAATCTTTGACCTAATTCCTTTCTTGTCATCCTTTCAATCTGAGTTGTTGACACTATATGAGACGATGTATTTGCCTCAGTTCCCATAAAACGGAACTCTTCCTCGCCCGATCTTCGAAAAACCACCATTCTCTCGGCACAATGAATAGTTGCATAGTTTTTAGACAACCAGTCCATACCAAGGATAACATCAAAGTCTTTTATCGTTAATGGAATTAGATCTACCGCTATACCTCTACCATCAATTTCCATCCTAAGATCTCTAGCTATTTGGTTAGCGACAAGTATCTTTCTAGATGGGAGAGATATTTCTAAGGTATACGGAAGAAATTCACATTCCACTTTAGACTTTGCAACAAAAGAAGAAGAAATGAATGAATGTGTAGCTCCAGAATCTATAAGTACAAATGCAGGAATATTGGAAACAGAGATGATACCTGCGAGGACATTAGGGTCTCGTTCTGCTTCTTGCATAGATAAGGAGAAAACTCTTGCTTTTCCTTTTTTATCATCTCCAGGCTTCTGTGTTTGATTCTGGGGACATTCTTTAACGAAATGTCCTGATTTCCCACACTTGAAACAAACATTTTTTCCCAATAGACATTCTCCTTTGTGGGGTCTATCGCACTTAGGACAACGATTTTCACCTCTAACTCCTGCTATATCCGTCTTTCCTTTCTTTAGTGCATTATTCCCTTTTCCTTTACCGATATTCTGTCTATCAAAGTTTCACTTCCTCTTACCTGAGAAATTTTGAACTTGGTAAGAATTTCCAACGTTTTTAGTTCTTTGATAAGAAATAGTCTGGGCTCGTTTCAGAACTTCTCGATAAGTGCTCAGCTCAAGAACTGACACTATGTCATGAATATAAGGTTGAAGTCCATGTTCAAATCTTCTAGCCCGCTTTTCCTCAGTATCCACTAGATGTAGAGCAAACATTGATAATTCCTCAAATTTGCGTTCATATTCCACGAGGGTCATGGTTCCCTGCTGGAGTCTGAGGAACTCCATCTCCTTTTGATCTCTCACAGCTGCCGGGAAGAATTTTTCTTCTACAAGTTCCTTAAACCTCTCCCAAGTTATAGCCTGTTCTTTAGCAGGTGTTAATGACCTGGTAGTCATGTCCCACCAATGGCTAGCCCCCTTCTTTAACATAAACACTGAAAATGTTACTCTTTCAGCATTTTCGCATCTTATAAATTTAAAGATACATTCTAGTTCTCGTAACCAATCCTCAACTGCTAAGGGATCCATACTCCCCTCGAACGATGGAGGGTTCATTTTACGAAACTGCTCTATCATTGCAGTTCGATCCCTCGGGTTAGGTACTATTTGAGATTGAATAGTTGGTTGGTTGGGCTCTGATGTTCAACTAGTATTTGTTGATTTAGGGTTCGTTGCCCAGTCAAAGGTGGTGCCTGTTGTTGCTGTCCCAACTCCCACATTACAGTAAGCAATTCTCGTGCAAAGTTTGCAACATTAACTTCGCCACCACTAGAACTAGCATTAGCATTGCCGTGGTTGCGCTTTGGAGGCATCTCCTTTGAATAAAAAAATATTCATCCAATTAGAATTACTTCAAAACGTAATACTAATTTTAGAAAGAAAATCCAAAGGCCAAGGCAACTTTCCTTCATATATATACATTATTATTTTTCACAAACAAGAGCCATGTTGAGGTATGGTACATACATTCAAAAGCAGAGGTACATATTACATCCTATTCTATTCGAAAAACAAAGATAGCTAGGTAAGATGGTGTCTAATCTTCTATTTCTTCTGGATCCTCATCAGGGTCTTCATCTGGGTCTTCTTCTTGGCCTTCTTCTAACGTACTTTGCTCCAAACTATCTGGTAATGGTACGGGAAAACTTTCATCTAGAACTCTCGAAAAGCACTTAGCCAACGGTCCCTTCTCTAGCCTAGAATTGGTAGCTCGTAAACTGGTATTCATGGATAAGGTTATAGTCTTCTTAAAGTTTTGCTATAAATCACGGCTAGTTCCATAACTTTCTCGAAGCAAATACGTAAGGTCCTCATACGAAAAGTCATCGTCAGACCATAGCACAATCTCATTTATGACTGAGGCCCAAGGTTCTGGAACAGTTTCATATAACCTCTATATTTTCACCTTATCCCTTAAGCTATGGTGTATCTCCCATAACATCTCAATAATACAATCTAGCAGATCAAGATGTTGCTCGAGGCTATGGAGCGGATGCATACGATAATTATAGTAAAATGCCAATAAAATGTCCCGCTTCTTCGCGAAACCACAAGCTTCTGTCCTTGTGGGGGTTCTTACCGTTCGTGCCATAACTAGGACAAAAATTAATTGTGTTACTCTACAAGGCTCTAATAAATATTTAGATATAAGTGTTTATGACTTCATAATCTCGACCATAACTTGATTCAAAATATTCCTATATCCAGCCATAGATATAGCAGTTCGTTGCATAAGGAAACTCATAAAATTAAAAAAAATTTTTTACCTTGATCGTTGATTGGAAGTCAGTTGCTAGCTTGCTCGATGATGAAGGACAGTAACTTTCTTTTAAAAAGTCTACAGAAAAGTATAACTGCTCTGATACCACGCTGTGACACCCCGAACTTAAGCTTCGAGGGTCACGTACTAAACATAATAGCTTCTGCCTTTGGTACATGTAAATACTCTTAAATAGAAGTATTACATGTTAGAAACTTATTTTTTACTTTGGTAAAATAATTCTTATAAAATTTGATGGCCGGTAAAAGTGCATGTCAACATGAAATTATACTTTACATATACGGCCTCGGCACTATCAACGTTAATTGGGGCAGCAGGTTTAACAATTTTTATAAAATTCATCCCAACTCCGTTTTACATGAAATTTGTGGCATTAGAAAGATAATTTCAATTAGTTTTCTAGATTAAAATATGAAAATTTTCCAAGATCATATGATATGGACGTTTTACTAAAAACAGTGAAGTATTGCACAGGAAATACAGATTGACCCCTCGATGTTTAGAAATTTATATCTCAGGATATAAACATTCAAATTCAGTGATTCCTGCGGCCATACTTAGAAAACTCAAAGGGGAACACAGAAATATTTTTAGAGTCTCGAATGGATTTTTATAGAGTTAGAAACATCATTTTGAAGTTGACCCCAAAACTGTCCCGTTTCTGCCTTTTGTCACTAGCAAGGAGAAATTTTCTAAAAGATGTCTCTTAACACAACATGAAAGATATGATTACAAACTTTAATTTTAATACCATATTACATCATGTCATATACATGTTTTTATATAATACCATAAGAAAAACAGACGGAAAGCAGTCATCGAACAAAACATACAAAAGGAAACTTTCGATGCAAAACATCTTTGTCCTTAACCCATCATCGCTTTTGCCAACTAACTTCCATCAATCCAACGATCATGGATCTGAAAATTTAGTATAAAATACTATGAGTGTAAGGAATACTCAGTAAGATACCATGCTTGAATTTTATCATGATAATACTACACAAAAGAATGCAATCAAACACATACTTGCACCTTCCGGCTTGCCGATGCCCTTCGGACTTGTCCTAAGGCATAAATAGATATCTAACTTTGTGGACTTGTCCACCATATGCATATTATGGCTTTTCATGCATAACTTAAGTATAAATATTACCATGAAAATAATACCCCTTAAGCATAGAAAATATCTTACATTAAAACTTGAAGAAACTTCGATTGAGATATGAATTGAAAGTGCTAGGCTTACTTCCTTTTCCCTTCCTTTCTTATTTTCGGTTTTCCTCTCTATTTGTGTGTCCAAATGTTTTGCAAAGTGAAGGAACTTTTTCTCTATGACAATGGATATGAATATATATATATGGATAAGGATAATGGATTGATATTTTTCTTCCTTTTTCCAATCTCCACCGCCTCACCTCTTTCTTTCTTCCATTTTCTATTTTTTTTTCAATCTTGCTTCTACACATGTTTGGTCTATTGCATAAGTGTATGGTGATGATAAATGACAAGTGGGTTGATTATAGGGTAATAAGTGGCCACAAATTCTAGATTTACAAAGGAAGTCTCTCATTTTCCAAATAATATAACCTAATCCCCCTACCTTTCATTATTAGCAAAGTGTATCCCAAATTTAAATTTGTATCCAACCTACATATTCAAATATTGTAGATTGTAAAATAAATCCCAACAAAATAATTTAATCATTTGGTCAATTGAAGTCCTAACAAGATAATCCACTTCATCCAAATTCAAACTTGACTTGAATTTCGACTACTAATAATCACTTCATGTATACACAACATTTAGCACTTCATGCTTGCATTCATTAGCTACCTCTAGTATTAACCACTACAAAGGTGGTGCCCCCTTTTTCTTATGGCCAAAAATAATATTGAAAATTAAATCGCTATCGTAAAAGAAATTTAAACGAGCATAAAATTTCGAAGTATTACAAATTGGATGAGAAAATTGCTTGAAATTTAAACTGTCCAATAGGGTAATATCACATGGCAATGTCTAAACCAAAGTGTACACCATAGTATACATGAACCAAGGTTCTATCCAATTGAACTTTGCTATTTGTACATTGATTTTTGACATGTTGTTTGACACTTCTTACCGACTGAACTTTGCTATTTGTACACTAATTTTAAACACGTTGATTGAAACATGCTTTGTTGTCAAGTGTTAATTGGATGGGAAAACTATGAAATTTAAATTGTCCAATGGGGAAATGTCACGCGGTAATGTGTAAACTAAAGTGTACACATAGTGTACATGTCGTAAAGTTTTTACCGATTGAACTTTGCTATATGTATACTAATTTTTGACACATTTTTTGACACTTGCATTGTTATCAAGTGTCTATTGGGTGGAAAAACTATTTGAAATTTAAACTGTCCAATAGGGTAATGTCACGTGGCAAAGTGTACACCATAGTATACATATCGCAAGGTTCTTTTCGATTGAACTTTGCTATTTGTACACTAATTTTTGACACGTTATTTGACACTTGTATTGTTGTCAAGCGTTAATTGGATGGGAAAACTGATTGAAATTTAATCTTTTCAACAGGGTAATGTCACGTTTGAGATTTAAACTGTCCGTAAGGGTAATGTCCAACAGGGTAATGTTTGAAATTTTAAAGTGTACACCATAGTGTACATGTAGAATGGTCCTTACCGACTGAACTTTGCGATTTGTACACTAATTTTTGACACGCTGTTTGACACTTGCATTGTTGTCAAGTGTCAATTCGATGGGAAATTTGTTTGAAATTTAAACTTTCCAATAGGGTAATGTCACGTGACAAAGTGTAAACTAAAGTGTACATGGTAGTGTACATGTCTCAAGGTTCTTATCGATTGAACTTTGATATTTGTGCACTGATTTTTGACATGTTTGACACTTGCATTGTTGTCAAGTGTCAATGGGATGTGAAAACTGTTTGAAATTTAAACTATCCAATGGGGTAATGTCACGAGACAAAGTGTAAACTAAAGTGTACATGTCGCAAGGTTCTTACCGATTGAACTTTACTATTTGTACACTAATTTTTGACATGTTGTTTGACAATTGCATTGTCACCAAGTGTAAATTGGATGGCAAAATTGTTTGAAATTTAAACTGTCCAACAGGGTAATGTCATGTGATAAAGTGTAAACTAAAGTGTGTACACCATGGTGTACATGTAGCAAGGTTCTTACCGATTAAACTTTGCTATTAGTACACTGATTTTTGACATGTTTTTTGACACTTGCATTATTGTCAAGTATCAATTGGATGGGAAATTTTTTTGAAATTTAAGCTATCCAATAGGGTAATGTCACGTGAAAAAGTGTAAATTAAAGCGTACACGACAGTGTACATGTAAAATCCCAATTTTTTTACTTAGCATTAATTTATTTAATAGGAATGCAATGTTCAGTTAAGTCCTTATACAAGTTAATTGGTTATCTCTATAGTTAATTTGGATCTATGTGAATATCTTTATAGTTGAAGGACCAAAGTGAAAATGAGTTTCAGATTTTATACCTTTATTAAATAGGCCAAATAGTTAATTATTGAAGGAGTTAGAATTACCCTATCAATATTGGGCTCATTTTGAAGCTCGTAGTAAATGGCGAATTATGGACTCAAGAAAAATTCAATTTGGATTCGTTAAACTTGAGTTATAGCCAATTAAGAAAACTACTTAGTTAATAATATTATTTATTAATTCGAGCTAAATTACAATATCAATATTGGACTCCTTTGATGGATAATAATTAATTATATATACTAGGATTAAGGAAAAGATATTTTGGATAAGTTGAATTAAGAAATAATCAATAGAAGAATCAAGGCATAAAGGAAATTCTAATTAATTAATAAACTTACCTTAAACAGTTTGTTTCGGCCATTAGGAGATTATTAGTTATCCATTTAAGTTGTTATTAAAATATGTTAAGTATTGATAATTACGAAATTTAAAAATAATTGATTAAAACATAATCATAATAATTTTCTAGAAACTATTAAATTCCTTTTTAATTCTAATCTACTTTAATTAGGATAGAAACTATTGTTCTTAATCATGTAGGATTCGGATTATGATAAAGTTTCCTAATAATTTTAGNATCAAAATAGAAGATCTGTCCACGTGTGTAAAGGTCATGCAGCCTCTTTATCTTTATCCTTTCCTTATCTGATATAAAACTCGTCAGAATCCCATAAGAAATCACCAATCAGAATTTCAAACTAATTTATGGGATCAGAATTCTAAATTAACTTATGTGATGTGCACAGAAATTTAGAGTTCAAATCTTAGCAAAATTCCACTTCCCACGTGATTACCCTACACCATGGTTTAGTATAAATATAGCACTAAACCTCAAGCATTCAGTCATTAATTCATCATTCTTCTTCTACACGTCTTTATTCTCTTCTCCTCTTTAAAATATTTCTCCATATTATTAAGCCTTTTAAGGCCTTGGAATCGCAATAAAGAATCACGTTTTCAGCAATTTTATTTTCCACGTTCATCTTCAAAAGGTGAGATGCTCAGTGCTATTAGTGGTTTGTCCACATCTTTTCAAATACGTTTTTATGTATGGATTTAATTACTTCAGTTCAGAGCTCCTTTGGGAGATATCATGATACAGTTTAAGGCACAATTTAGCCTTCACGTTATTTGCAGCGCTTGCTTGAATTATCATTTGTCACGGTGTGATAATTCTCATATTATGCTGGTAAGAGAATTTATGCATAATTTCACGTTTGATTTGAATGTGGAGTAGCAAGCATCTCATTGAGTATAATTCGTTATACTCATCCCTCTTTATTTATAATTTTCAGGTAATAATTAGTATGCTGGACGGCGGTGGATGGATGCATATTGGACCAATGGATCTACATCATGAAGTACTTTAATTTTTAGAAACATTAGAATATTTAATAACAGTTGATTATTTTATTGTGAGTCACGTCATAATTTTCAATTAGTCCTATTTTTATTATTTGTTAGAACTACTTTTATTAATGTTTGATAAAAGATATGATTCCAAATTGTTCCGCATATGTTATTTAATTTAATTTACCTTTTGTTAAGGTTGTTCAATTTTTACTGAATTCCTCGTTATATTAAAATGTATTTGCCTCAAGCACTTTATTAATCAATTCACGTTTGGTAACGTTCCGGGTTGCTAGAGAATTCGGGGCGTCACAGCTTGGTATCAGAGCAATGGTTTACTTTCCTGTAGATTTTCAAAATTTAAAAAAAAAAAAAAGCTATATATATTTAATCTTTTTGGGAGATTCATTGTTTGAGTTTTCTTGCTTTGGGTATTCGTAAAACTAAGAGGCTTTGTCAAAAAGACCTAAACTGTCTAAGGCGAGCTTGGGATTTAAGCTGTCCACTTGTGACCCCCCTCCTCACCTGGAAGCCTTTTTAGTTGCGCGTTATTCAAATCGATAAGACGAAAAATAATGTTTTAAACCCACTACAATTTTAGAAAATTCTTTCATTTTAGAAACTTTTATACCAAAAAAAAAAAATTTTACAAAAATTTATAAGTTACGAGATCCATGGAATCCAATGCTCATCAATCTACCACTGTCCAATATTTTAAGGTATGTAAGGATGAAGAATATTTTTATTGATATTACCATTTATATTTCAGTGCATACTAGTTAATTGCATGATTTTTTTTCTACACGTCATTTTACTTTAAGGGAGAATGTTAATTAAGCAAATGATTATTTTGTGTAGGATAGTATGATTAGTAAAGAAATTCTTATATGACTAGAACCTTAGTGTATAACACTTGGCCTTAGCATAACATACACGAAAGACATGACTAAATATAGAAAAACCTTTAGGAAGAGTGTAGTATGGTTGAGCAGTTCTTAAGATAAATTACTTTTACTTCAAGGAAATGGCACGACGACAACAAGATCAAGCTACTATGTTCAGAGATTTACTAAGGGCAGTGCAAGACTTGGGCAGGCAGCAGGCTCAAGCGGCACCTCATAATGCAACAGGAGGTGCCAACACCATGAGCTCAATTGTTGAACAGTTTCGTCGCTTTAAACCTCCGTCCTTTGATGGTAAAGGTGATCCTTTCGCAGCTGAGGAGTGGCTGAGAAGACTTGAAGGGATCTTCGAGCACATGAACTGCAATGATGCTCAAAAGGTTTCTTGTGCAAAGTTTATGTTGACTGATGATGATGGACATTGGTGGGAGTCTGAAACACGTACTAGAACTACAGAACAACAATGTAACCTCACTTGGAACCAGTTCAAGGAGTCACTGATGGGTAAATATTTTCCCCAGTCACTGAAAGATCAAAAGGAGGTAGAATTTCTCCAGCTCACGCAAGGAAATTTGCCACTTGGGGAGTATGAAAGAAAATTTGAACAACTTTCTAGGTATGCACCGCATATGGTGAACACTGAGCTGATAAAGGCTAAAAGGTTTGAGATGGGGTTAAGGCCAGAGATCAAGGGAATCATGGCAGCCCAGCAGTATACTACTTATGCAGAGGTTGTACGTCGAGCACAAGCAATCTCTAATGGTTTAGGACTGGAAAAGAAAACCCAACCCAGCACTGAGTCGTCTATAAAGAGAAAGTGGCAAGGTCATGATAAGGAGAAAGGTAGGAACTAGAACAAGAAAGGAAAGATTGGGTCAGACTCAAGGTTATGTCAGGGAGAGCATGAATCCATGTGCCGTACCTATTTTGTTGGTACCTAAGAAGGACGAGACTTGGAGAATATGCGTGGATTGCCGAGCTATCAACAATATCACGGTAAAGTATCGTCATCCAATACCTAGGTTAGATGATATGCTTGATGAGTTGCATGGGGCTTGCATTTTTAGTAAAATTGATCTTAAGAGTGGGTATCATTAAATTCGCATGCGGGAGGGTGATGAATGGAAAACGACATTTAAAACTAAGTATGGGTTGTATGAATGGTTAGTTATGCCATTTGGACTCACTAATGCACCGAGCAGTTTTATGCGTTTAATGAACCATGTTTTGCGTGCTTTTATTGGGAAATTCGTTGTGGTTTACTTTGATGACATCTTAATCTATAGCAAAACCTTAGATGAGCATTTAGAGCATTTAAATTGTGTGCTTGTTGTATTACAAAAGGAACAACTATATGCCAATTTTAAAAAGTGTACATTTTGCATGGATAGAGTTGTTTTCCTAGGATTTGTGGTTAGTGCTAATGGGGTAGAAGTTGATGAAGAAAAGATAAAAGCTATAAAAGAATGGCCAACACCTAAGACTATAACAGAAGTTAGAAGTTTTCATGGATTGGCTAGTTTTTATAGGAGGTTTGTAAGAGATTTTAGCACCATCACCACACCGTTGACTGAAATAGTAAAGAAGAGTGTAGGTTTCCATTGGGGAGAATCACAGGAAGTTGCATTTAACATGATTAAGGATAAGCTATGTAAAACACCTGTTTTAGCATTACCTAATTTTGATAAAACATTCGAGGTTGAGTGTGATACATCAGGGATAGGTATAGGAGCAGTATTAATGTAGGAAAGGAGGCCTATTGCTTACTTTAGTGAAAAGTTGAGTGGAGCAACATTGAACTATCCGACATATGACAAAGAGTTGTATTCACTTGTTCGAGCTTTGGAGACTTGACAGCACTACTTATGGCCAAAGGAATTCGTGATGCACACCGATCATGAATCTTTGAAGCATTTGAGAGGTCAAGGTAAGTTGAACAAAAGACATGCGAGATGGATGGAGTTTATTGAGACTTTTCCATACGTCATCAAGTATAAACAAGGTAATGAAAACATAGTTGCTGATGCATTGTCTCGAAGGTAAGTGCTTTTAAATTCATTAAGTACCAGATTACTTGGTTTTGAGCATATTAAAAGCATGTATGAAACTAATAGTGATTTTTCTGATATATATGCTTCACGTGACAAATGTGCATTTGATAAATTCTATAGGCATGAAGGATATCTGTTTAAGGAAAATAAGTTGTGCATTCCTAATTGTTCCTTGCGTGAATTATTGGTAAGGGAAGCACATGGGGGTGGTTTAATGGGACACTTTGGGGTTCAAAAGACTTTAGATATGTTAGGAGAACATTTTTATTGGCCTAGAATGCGACATGACGTAGAGCAAATATGTGGAAAGTGCATAACTTGTAAAAAGGCTAAGTCTAACGTTCAACCTCATGGATTGTATACTCCTTTGCCTGTGCCTAATGAGCCATGGGTAGACATATCTATGGATTTTGTGTTAGGTTTACCTAGGACAAAGAGGGGTAGGGATTCAATATTGGTAGTGGTCGATAGGTTTAGTAAGATGGCGCACTTTATACCATGTCATAAAACTGACGATGCTACTAATACTGCGGACTTGTTATTTAAGGAAATAGTACGTTTACATGGAGTACCTAAGAGTATAGTGTCAGATAGAGATGTGAAATTTTTGAGTCATTTTTGGCGTGTTTTGTGGAGTAAGTTAGGAACTAAATTATTGTTTTCTACAACTTGTCACCCACAAACAGATGGTCAAACTGAGGTGGTAAATCGAACTATGACACAATTGCTTAGGAAAGTGATCAATAAAATTTTGAAATCATGGGAAGAGTGTTTACCATTCATAGAGTTTGCATATAATCGAGCCATACATTCTACTACTTCATTTTCTCCTTTTGAGATTGTTTATGGTTTTAATCCACTAACACCTATGGATTTAATACCTTTACCTGTGCATGAATGAGGTAGCTTGGATTGGAAACACAAGGCAGAGATGGTGAAAGCACTCCATGAAAGGGTCAGGATGCAGATCGAAGAGAAATGAATGCTGGTTGCATCAAAAGCAAACAAAGGAAGGAGACGCGTTACATTTGAACCTGAAGATTGGGTCTGGGTGCATTTCAGAAAGGAGTGTTTTCCAGAACAGAGGAAGTCGAAGTTGCAACCAAGGGGTGATGGACCATTTCAAGTCATCGAGCGGATCAACGACAATGCCTACAAAGTGGACTTACCAGGTGAGTATAATGTTTCAGCTACTTTTAATGTTGTTGATCTATCTCTTTTCGATGCAGGTTCAGATTTGAGGACGAATCCTTTCGAAGAGGGAGGGAATGATATGAATCAAGGGATGTCCACAACCGAAGCAAGTCAAGCGACGAGTTACGGAAAGGATCCATTGATAGTCGAAGGCGGACCGATGACGCGATCGAGGACAAAGCGAGTGAAAGAAGCGATGGGATTGCTTGTCAAGCAAACAATCGATGAAATAATGTTCAGGAGGTCAAATGGAACAAGTTTCATGTTGGGGTCGAAGGCCGAAGGAACTTAGATCAACGAGATAAAAGCGGACGAAGGCGGCACGGAGTTGGTCTATGCGACCGCAGGCTCAACGGCCTATGCGGCCGCATAGAAGGCCACCGAAACTTCATTGGACAAACTGGAGTGATCTATGCGACCACATAGAAATGATCTATGTGGCCGCATAGATCAAAAAGCGGGGAAAAATTCGTTTTTTTTTTTATTTTTGCCGAATCTTCTAATGTTGGTAGAACTCTTGTGAAATCAAAATATTACCATATTTTGATTAATTTGGACGTTTTTTATGCCATAGTATAAATAGGAAACTCTTTTCATTATGTAAAAAAACTTTCGCTGAAATTAATGCAGAGAGAGAAATTTCCTTTCAATCAATTGTTCTTCATTGGACAAACTTAGAACTTATCAAGAATCGATTTCTTGTGGTGTTCTTGACGTCGGATTGTGGGTTTCATTGATTGTAATCAAGGGGTTTTAGATTCTTCGCTAATCTAAGGTTTCGTGGTTCGATTATTGGGGTTCAACTGGGTAATATCATGTGGCAAAGTCTAAACTAAAGTGTGTACACTATAGTGTACATGGAGCAAGGTTCTTACCGATTGAACTTTCTATTTCTACACTAATTTTTGACACATTGTTTGACACTTGCATTGTTGTCAAGAGTCAATTGGATGGGAAAATATTTTGAAATTTATACTGTCCAACAGGGTAATGTCGTGGCAAAGTGTAAACTAAAGTGTACACCATAGTGTACATGTAACAAGGTCCTTACCGATTGAACATTGCTACTCGTAGACTAATTTTTAACACGTTGTTTGACACATACAATATTTTCACAGGTCAATTGGATGGGAAAATTGTTTGAAATTTAATCTGTCCAACAAGGTAATGTCACATGGGAAAGTGTAAACAAAAGTGTACACCATAGTGTACATGTCGCAAGGTTCTTACCTATTGAACTTTGCTATTTGTACACTGATTTTTGACATGCTGTTTGACACTTGCATTGTTGTCAAGTGTTAATTGGATGGAAAAGCTGTTTGAAATTTAAACTGTCCAACAGGGTAATGTCATGTGGCAATGTAAAAACTAAAGTGTACTCCATAGTGTACATGTAGCAAGGTTCTTATCGATTGAACTTTGTTATTTGTACACTAATTTTTGACACATTGTTAGACACTTGTACTGTTGTCAAGTGTCAATTGGATGGAAAAACTATTTGAAATTTAAACTGCCCAACAAGATACTGTCACGTGGTAAAGTATAAACTAAAGTGTAAACCATGGTGTACATGCAGCAAGGTTCTTACCGATTGAACTTTGCTATTTGTACACCGATTTTTGGCACGCTGTTTGACACTTGCATTGTTGTCAAGTGTTAATTGGGTAGGAAAACTGATTGAAATTTAAACTATCTGATAGGTTAATTTCAAGTGATAAAGAGTAAACTAAAGTGTACACCGTAGTGTACATGTCGCAAGGTTCTTACCGATTGAAATTTGCCATTTGTAAACTTATTTTTGACACGTGGTTCGACACTTGTATTGTGGTCAAGTGTCAATTGGAAGCGAAAACTTTTTGAAATTTATAGTGTCAAATAGGTTAATGTCACGTGCCAAAGTGTAAACTAAAGTGTGTACCATAGTGTACGTCTAGGTTCTTGCCGATTGAACTTTTCTATTTGTGCACTGATTTTAAACACGTCATTTAACACTTGCATTGTTGTCAAATGTCAATTGGATGGGAAAATTGTTTGATATTTAAACTGTCCAACAGGGTAATGTCATGTGGCAAAATGAAAACTAAAGTGTACACCACATACATGTAGCAGGGTCCTTACCGATTGAACTTTGCTACTTGTACACTGATTTTTGACACGTTGTTTGACTCATCGATGAGAGAAATGTTTGAAATTTAAACTGCCTAACAAGGTAATGTCACGTGGTAAAGTGTAAACTAAAGTGTACACCATCGTGTACATGTAGCACGGCTCTTACCGATTGAACTTTACAATTTGTACATTGATTTTTGAAACGTAGTTCGACACTTACATTGTTGTCAAGTGTCGATTGAATAGAAAAACTATTTGAAGTTTAAACGGTCCAACTAGGTAATGTCATGTGGCAAAGTCCAAACTAAAATGTGTACACTATAGTGTGCATGGAGCAAGGTTCTTACCGATTAAACTTTGCTATTTGTACACTAATTTTTGACACATTGTTTGACACTAGCATTGTTGTCAAGGGTCAATTGGATGGAAAAAAATTTTGAAATTTATACTGTCCAACAGGGTAATGTCATGTGACAAAGTGTAAACTAAAGTGTACACCATAGTGTACATGTAACAAGGTCCTTACCGATTGAACATTGCTACTTGTAGACTAATTTTTAACACGTTGTTTGACACATACAATATTTTCACATGTCAATTGGATGGGAAAATTGTTTGAAATTTAATCTGTCCAACAAGGTAATGTCACATGGGAAAGTGTAAACTAAAGTGTACACCATAGTGCACATGTCGCAAGGTTCTTACCGATCGAATTTCACTATTTGTACACCAATTTTGGCATGTTGTTCGACACTTGCATTGTTTTCAAGTGTCAATTGGATGGAAAAACTATTTCAAATTTAAGCTGTCCAATAGGGTAATGTCATGTGGCAATGTAAAAACAAAAGTGTACTCCATAGTGTACATGTGGCAAGGTTCTTACCGATTGAACTTTGCTATTTGTACACTAGTTTTTGACACGTTGTTAGACACTTGTATTGTTGTCAAGTGTTAATTGGGTGGGAAAACAGTTTGAAATTTAAACTATTCGAAAGGGTAATGTCAAGTGGCAAGGTGTAAACTAAAGTGTACACCATAGTGTACATGTAGCATGGTTCTTACCGATTGAACTTTGGTATTTGTCCACTGATTTTTGACACGTTGTTTGACACTTGCATTGTTGTCAAGTGTCAATTCGGTGGGAAAACTGCTTGAAATTTAAACTGTCCGATAGGTTAATGTCAAGTGGCAAAGTGTAAATTAAAGTGTACACACTAGTGCACATGTCGCAAGGTTCTTTCCGATTGAAATTTGCTTTTTGTAAACTTATTTTTGACACGTGGTTTGACACTTGTATTGTTGACAAGTGTCAATTGGATGCAAAAACAATTTGAAATTTATACTGTCAAACTGGTTAATTTCACGTGCCAAAGTGTAAACTAAAATGTGCACCATAGTGTACGTGTAGCAAGGTTCTTGCCGGATGAACTTTGCTATTTGTACATTGATTTTAGACACGTCATTTGACACTTGCATTGTTGTCAAATGTCAATTGGATGAGAAAATTGTTTAAAATTTAAATTGTCCGATAGGGTAATGTCATGTGGCAAAGTGAAAACTCAAGTGTACACCATAGTGTACATGTCGCAAGGTTCTTACCGATTGAACTTTGCCATTTGTAAACTTATTTTTGACACATGGTTTGACACTTGTATTGTTGTCAAGTGTCAATTGGAAGCGAAAACTGTTTGAAATTTATAGTGTCAAACAGGTTAATATCACGTGCCAAAGTGTAAACTAAAGTGTGCACCATAGTGTACGTCTAGGTTCTTGCGGATTGAACTTTTCTATTTGTGCACTGATTTTAAACACGTCATTTAACACTTGCATTGTTGTCAAATGTCAATTGGATGGGAAAATTGTTTGTAATACCCCGAACTTCACGTTCTACATTTGGCCAATATGATTCAAGCATTCCATGCTAATTACATTGTCATTTGTATCAATTTCCTGATTGCCTTCTCTTAAAACGATGCATTTGATCATCAAGGCTTTAAAATCTTTACATGGTGATAACCTTCGACTCTTCGATCTAGGCGGTGAATTTTACATTGAGCTATGATAGAAAGTTAGATTAACTAAATGTTGGAGATTGGCTTGGTAAGTAATGTAATATTTGAAAGGCCGAAAATTTGTATCAACGAAGGTTCAAGCTTTCCATTCGGCTAATCGAGGTCACCTTAAACCCTAGATAGGTAATTCACATATTTGGGACATGAGGGATGAAGTGACATTATCACAACGTAATAATATATGTCTTATACGACATTATAAATATTGAGGTGCGAATGGTTGAAATCGGTTGAGAATCGGGTAAGAAATTAAATGAACGGTTGAGGAATTAGTTCTATGAAATACTTTGGGATCTTAGGACAAGCGAAATGGATTGCAAACATGTCAAAATAAGCCGAGGATACTTGGTTTGTGCCTGCAAAGATAGATATAAAATCAGATTTTGCTACAAGTGACCACCTCATGCTTGAACACCTCGCGCTTGGGATGGTTGTCATTTTAGCACTCAATTCCTTCAACCTTAAGCCTCCAACACGTCCTATAAGTCCTTAGAACTTTACACAAGATATTTATAACTCTTTTAAGTCACATATGGCTCCATGTGGTACAAGGGAGAAGTCAAAGTTGGCTGCAAGAAGCCACCTCCTACTTGGACAGCTCATGCTAGGAGACTTTTTACTTTAATATATAATTGCTTCAACCTTAAGGCATAAATTTCGTGTCTAATCCCCAAAGACTTAATATAGGATGAATATATATCTTAAATATCATAAATGGACACAAAAAAAATGGTAGAAAAGTCAAGTATTGCAGCCAAGATGACAGCTCCAGCTTAGTGACTCACCTTGATTGCTTGAGGTGGCTGCAGCCCATGATATCCTTAATCCTTAAGTAATATGCACGAATTCAACTATTTAAAGACCACTCATTTACCTCCTAGATAATATATTAGCTCCCTGAACTCGTCCCTAAGTGATTCCAAGTGAAAA
>NW_019250835.1:1215925-1221362 GCF_002742605.1 Olea europaea var. sylvestris
ATATATATGTTGGATTATGGCGATATGATTTTGAGTTTCGATATGTTATATGATCGTGTCACAGGTGATTAGAAGTTAACAAACTCGAAAAAAAATATGTAAAATTCTATATCTAGGTTGTGTATAGATATCAATGTTAATTTGGGGGTGTGACAGAGAGTGGTATCAGAGCGAGGTTATAATTCTGTAGACTGTCCATATACATGATCTTGGAATATGAAAGAGCACAGCTATGCCAGTAAGTTTTATTTGTTGCATTATTTTTGCATATTTCATGAATGATATTGGCCAACCATTATTTGTAACCATGTTGAGAACCAGAGATGCTAGCAGTAGTAGAGCTAGAACTCCAGGGCAAGAGGCATCTATTCAAGATGACAGTCGGGATGTTGTTATTGATAGACTAATGGAACTAGTTGAGCGACAATCTCAACAAATTCAGCAACTAATACTGATACATTAAAAGTAGAAAGATTTCTTGAGGGGCTAAGACCGGAACTATATAGAAATGTAAGCATAGCAGGAATCCTAGATGTTTCATATTCTCAAATTGCGGAGAGAGCCTTAGTTACTGAACAAGCCGAACAAAGGATTAGTCGTGCTCAAGAGGCCCGTCGACAGTTTAGGCAAGGTCAAGGACAGCATTGGCCTAGAAACGATAAGAAAAGGTCTTTCCAAGGACAAAATCAGAAGCCTAAGTCTCAACCTAGACAAGGACAACAACATTGAGAGCAGGGCAAATGTCCAAGGATAGATCAAGGAAAAGCCTCAACAACACAACCATCTTGTCCCAAATGTGGTGGACAGCATACTGGAGCATGTCCTATAGAGACTTGAACATGTTATGTTTGTGGAAAGATGGGACATCTTGCTAGAGCATGCCCAGGTAATCCAAACCCTATGGAGCAAAAGAAAGTGCCAGCTAGGGTGTTTACTATTACCAGATCTGATGCTGAGACAAAGCCATCCGTGGTAACAGGTAAATTCTCTATTTTTAGCATCTAGCACTAGTACAATTTGATTCTGGAGCCACACATTCATTTGTGTCTACTAAGTATGTGAGGAGGTTAGGTAGGACACCTGATATACAAGAGGTTAGTTATAGTGTAACTATTCCATCTGGAGATGTACAACAAACCAATCTAATTGTAAGAGCATGTGCGATTCTCATAGAAAATCGAGAGTTCTATGCAGATTTAATTGTGTTAGAAATGAAAGATTATGATATAATTTTGGGTATGGATTGATTGTCAAAATATCAAGCTACTATAGATTGTCTGAGGAAGTCAGTAACCTTTCAACCTTTGGGAAATGAGCCATTTACATTCATTGGGATTGAAAAAGATTTTAGAGTTCCTACCATATCGGTATTGAAAGCACAAAGGTTACTAGATAGTGGGTGTGCAGGGTATTTGGTTAGTGTTAATGCTATTGAAGCACAACACAATTCGAATCTTAGTGATGTGCCAGTGGCACAAGAATTTCCAGAGGTATTTCCTGATGATTTACCTGCGGTACCACCAAATCGTGAGATAGAGTTTGTAATTGATTTAATTCTAGGAACATCTCCAATTTCTAAGGCTCCGTATAGAATGGCCCCAACTGAACTAAAAGAGTTGAAGTTACAATTACAAGAGTTGTTAGATAAAAGTTTTATTAGACCTAGCTTTTCACCATGGGGTGCACCAGTATTGTTTGTTCGTAAAAAGGACGGTACTATGAGGCTGTGCATCGATTACCGAGAGTTGAATAAGGTGACAATTAAAAATAAATACCCATTACCGAGAATTGATGATTTGGTTGATCAACTTCAGGGTGCATCTGTATTTTCGAAGATTGATTTGCGATCTGGATACCATCAACTTAAAATAAAGGGAGATGACATTTCTAAGACAGCATTTAGTACGAGATATGGTCATTATGAGTTTTTGGTAATGCCATTTGGGTTAACAAATGCCCAAGCAGCTTTTATGGATCCGATGAATAGGGTATTTGGAGACTTTCTCGATAAGTTTGTAATTGTATTTATCGATGATATCCTTATTTATTCTCTTACTAAGGAAGAACATGTGAAACACTTGAGAATAGTTCTGCAGGTCTTAAAGGACAAGCAGTTATATGCTAAGTTTAAGAAATGTGAATTTTGGTTAGATAAAGTTGTATTTTTGGGACATGTAATATCGGGTGAGGGTATATCAGTAGATCCAAGTAAAGTAGAGGCTATTAATAATTGGCCACGACCTACAAATCCTTCAGATGTCAGAAGTTTTATGGGTTTAGCTGGATATTATCGTAGATTTGTGGAAGGATTTTCCAAAATAGCTTCTTCTTTAACGAAATTAACCAGAAAGAGTACTAAGTTTGAATGGACAGATGCTTGTGAGCAAAGTTTTCAGGAATTGAAGAAAAGACTAACTTCAGCCCCTATCCTTTCAATCCCATCTGGTACTGGAAATTTTGTAGTTTATAGTGATGCTTCAAAGAATGGTTTGGGATCTGTATTGATGCAAAATGGTAAAGTTATTGCATATGCCTCTAGACAACTAAAAGAGTACGAAAAGAATTACCCTACACATGATTTGGAACTCACCGCAGTTGTGTTTGCACTTAAGATATGAAGGCATTATTTGTATGGAGAGCGGTGTGAGATTTACACTGATCACAAAAGTTTGAAGTATCTATTTACACAAAAGGAATTGAATATGAGACAAAGAAGGTGGCTAGAGTTGGTAAAGGATTATGATTGTGTAATAAACTATCTTCCCGGTATGGCTGATGTTGTAGCTGATGCATTGAGTAGGAAGTCGACATCCAATGTTTCGAATATGATTGTAACACAAAAATCAGAATTGATAGATTTACAAAAAATGGGTATTGAAGTTATGTCACAAAGATCTATAGAGGCTAAACTTGCTGCGTTGACACTTCAGCCAACTTTACTGAACAGAATTCAACAAGGGCAACATGAAGATGATTATTGTTCCGAAATAAAGAATGATATACATGATGGAAAAGCTTCAGATTTTCATATATCAGCAGATGATATCTTGCGATTTAGAGGACGATTATATGTACCTGATACAGAAAATATCCGAGGTGATATTTTATTTGAAGCTCATATGACACCCTATTCTGTTCATCCTAGAGCTACTAAAATGTATAGAGATTTGAAGTTGCACTATTGGTGGCCGAACATGAAAAGTGAGATAGCCGAATACGTGGGACAATGTTTAACTTGTCAACAGATAAAAGCAGAACATCAAAGGCCAGCAGGAACATTACAACCATTACCTATCCCGGAATGGAAATGGGAAAGAATCACAATGGACTTTGTGGTGAAATTACCAAAAAGGACTAAAGGATATGATAGTATTTGGGTTATTGTGGATAGGTTAACAAAATCAGCCCATTTCATTCCAGTTTGTTCCACTTACTCCATTGACCGATATGCTCAGCTTTATGTACAAGAAATAGTCAGACTTCATGGAGTACCACTATCTATTATCTCAGACAGGGATTCTAAGTTTTTATATCTCTTCTGGAGAAGCTTACATAAGGCTTTGGGAACACAATTATCTTTTAGCACAGCTTATCATCCTCAAACTGACGGGCAATCAGAAAGAACCATACAAATATTGGAAGATATGCTAAGGGCTTGTGTATTGGACTTCCAAGGCCAGTGAAGTAAATTTTTACCTTAGGTAGAATTTGCATACAACAATAGTTATCAGGCTACAATTGGTATGGCTCCTTATGAAGCATTATAGGGTAGAAAATGTAGATCTCCAGTTTATTGGGATGAGGTTGGAGAAAGGAAACTATTAGGTCCAGATATGGTACGTGAAATGGTTGAGGTTGTGATACAAATACGTCAACGAATGCAAACTACTCAAGACTGACAGAAAAGCTATGCAGATCAAAGAAGAAGAATATTAGAATTTACTGTGGGAGATCAAGTATTTTTAAAGATAGCACCAATGAAAGGAGTAATGCGGTTTGGAAAGAAGGGAAAACTAAGCCCGAGATATATTGGTCCATTTACTATTATTGAGAGAATCGGGAATGTTGCCTACAAACTTGACCTTCCTTCATCGATGTCTCAAGTACATAATGTGTTTCATATATCCATGCTAAGAAAATATATTGGAAATCCTTCTCATGTATTGAGGAATGAACCGATGGAAATAAAACCAGATTTGACTTACGAAGAAAAGCCGATAGAGATCCTTCAACGAGAGATAAAGCAACTGAGAAGCAAGAAAATTCCATTGGTTAAGATATTGAGGCGGAATCAGTCAACAGAAGAGGCCACTTGGGAAAGAGAAGATGAAATACGGATTAAATATCCTGAAATTTTTGGTAAGCAAATTTCGAGGACGAAATTTTTACAAGGAGGGGAGGATGTAATACCTCGAACTTCACGTTCTACATTTGGCCAATATGATTCAAGCATTCCATGCTAATTACATTGTCATTTGTATCAATTTCCTGATTGCCTTCTCTTAAAACGATGCATTTGATCATCAAGGCTTTAAAATCTTTACATGGTGATAACCTTCGACTCTTCGATCTAGGTGGTGAATTTTATATTGAGCTATGATAGAAAGTTAGATTAACTAAATGTTGGAGATTGGCTTGGTAAGTAATGTAATATTTGAAAGGCCGAAAATTTGTATCAACGAAGGTTCAAGCTTTCCATTCGGCTAATCGAGGTCACCTTAAACCCTAGATAGGTAATTCACATATTTGGGACATGAGGGATGAAGTGACATTATCACAACGTAATAATATATGTCTTATATGACATTATAAATATTGAGGTGCGAATTGTTGAAATCGGTTGAGAATCGGGTAAGAAATTAAATGAACGGTTGAGGAATTAGTTCTATGAAATACTTTGGGATCTTAGGACAAGCGAAATGGATTGCAAACATGTCAAAATAAGCCGAGGATACTTGGTTTGTGCCTGCAAAGATAGATATAAAATCAGATTTTGCTACAAGTGACCACCTCATGCTTGAACACCTCGCGCTTGGGATGGTTGTCATTTTAGCACTCAATTCCTTCAACCTTAAGCCTCCAACACGTCCTATAAGTCCTTAGAACTTTACAAAAGATATTTATAACTCTTTTAAGTCACATATGGCTCCATGTGGTGCAAGGGAGAAGTCAAAGTTGGCTGCAAGAAGCCACCTCCTACTTGGACAGCTCATGCTAGGAGACTTTTTACTTTAATATATAATTGCTTCAACCCTAAGGCATAAATTTCGTGTCTAATCCCCAAGGACTTAATATAGGATGAATATATATCTTAAATATCATAAATGGACACAAAAATAATGGTAGAAAAGTCAAGTATTGCAGCCAAGATGACAGCTCCAGCTTAGTGACTCACCTTGATTGCTTGAGGTGGCTGCAGCCCATGATATCCTTAATC
>NW_019250835.1:1222437-1246373 GCF_002742605.1 Olea europaea var. sylvestris
GCATGCACGACATGTGATTATGGTTGAAAATCCTGCATGCAAAATATTATTTCAAAGTGAGTTTCATTATAAATGTTTTATTGACCACTACTAGGGCACCGAGGCATGTGAGGCATGCTTATGTGATATGTTTGGCATTGCGGGTGTTACTTCCTGGGTGATTGCAAAGGTAGATAGGGGATGGGCCTTTGGTGATCACGGGAGGGCGGACCACTCGACTATGCCTTTGTTATGATTATTGGCGCTGCCAGGTGGGAGACTTCTTGGGTGATCATAGGGGCAGTCAGGGGATGGGCCTCTAGTGGTCACGAGAGGATGGTCCACTGGTCGGTGTCGATTTCATACTGGCCATTTGATTATTGATATTGATATTATGCAGAGCTCTATCCAGTGCATAGTAGGTGGGTCAAGGGCCCAATGAAATGAAAGATTTCAAGTGAAATGATTTCTAGTCGACTTTGANNAAATGGCATGGTGTCATATGTTGTTATTACTCATGTTCAGGACATGCATGATTTTGCTTACTAAGCATTGGCTTATATAGTTCTTGCATTGTAGGTGAACATGGAACTACATAGAGAGCATGGCTAGCTGTGGAGCTCCTACAGGATTCCAGAGTTCGATGTACATGGATGACGACCTGTAGGGTTATTTTGTAGGCTGCCATCTGTAGGGTTATATTTTGGAATCCTATATAGTGTACTTTTGAAATGGCCTGTAGACATGTTTATAAGCTCAAAATATATATGTTGGATTATGGCGATATGATTTTGAGTTTCGATATGTTATATGATCGTGTCACAGGTGATTAGAAGTTAACAAACTCGAAAAAAAAAATATGTAAAATTCTATATCTAGGTTGTGTATAGATATCAATGTTAATTTGGGGGTGTGACATTGTTTGATATTTAAACTGTCCAACGGGGTAATATGATGTGGCAAAGTGAAAACTAAAGTGTACACCACATACATGTAGCAGGGTCCTTACCGATTGAACTTTGCTACTTGTACACTGATTTTTGACACGTTGTTTGACTCATCGATGGGAGAACTGTTTGAAATTTAAACTGCCTAACAAGGTAATTTCACGTGGTAAAGTGTACACCATCGTGTACATGTAGCACGGCTCTTACCGATTGAACTTTACAATTTGTACATTGATTTTTGACACGTAGTTCAACACTTACATTGTTGTCAAGTGTCGATTGAATAGAAAAACTATTTGAAATTTAAACAGTCCAACTAGGTAATGTCACGTGGCAAAGTCCAAACTAAAGTGTGTACACTATAGTGTGCATGGAGCAAGGTTCTTACCGACTAGACTTTACTATTTGTACACTAATTTTTGACACATTGTTTGACACTTGCATTGTTGTCAAGGGTCAATTGGATGGAAAAATTGTTTGAAATTTATACTGTCCAACAGGGTAATGTCATGTGACAAAGTGTAAACTAAAGTGTACACCATAGTGTACATGTAACAAGGTCCTTACCGATTGAACATTGCTACTTGTAGACTAATTTTTAACACGTTGTTTGACACATACAATATTTTCACATGTCAATTGGATGGGAAAATTATTTGAAATTTAATCTGTCCAACAAGGTAATGTCACATGGGAAAGTGTAAACTAAAGTGTACACCATAGTGCACATGTCGCAAGGTTCTTACCGATCGAATTTCACTATTTGTACACCAATTTTGGCATGTTGTTTGACACTTGCATTGTTTTCAAGTGTCAATTGGATGGAAAAACTATTTCAAATTTAAGCTGTCCAATAGGGTAATGTCATGTGGCAATGTGAAAACAAAAGTGTACTCCATAGTGTACATGTGGCAAGGTTCTTACCGATTGAACTTTGCTATTTGTACACTAGTTTTTGACACGTTGTTAAACACTTGTATTGTTGTCAAGTGTTAATTGGGTGGGAAAACAGTTTGAAATTTAAATTGTTCGAAAGGGCAATGTCAAGTGGCAAGGTGTAAACTAAAGTGTACACCATAGTGTACATGTAGCATGGTTCTTACCGATTGAACTTTGGTATTTGTCCACTGATTTTTGACACGTTGTTTGACACTTGCATTGTTGTCAAGTGTCAATTGGGTGGGAAAACTGCTTGAAATTTAAACTGTCCGATAGGTTAATGTCAAATGGCAAAGTGTAAATTAAAGTGTACACCGTAGTGCACATGTCGCAAGGTTCTTTCCGATTGAAATTTGCTTTTTGTAAACTTATTTTTGACACGTGGTTTGACACTTGTATTGTTGACAAGTGTCAATTGGATGCAAAAACAATTTGAAATTTATACTGTCAAACTGGTTAATTTCACGTGCCAAAGTGTAAACTAAAATGTGCACCATAGTGTACATGTAGCAAGGTTCTTGCCGATTGAACTTTGCTATTTGTACATTGATTTTAGACACGTCATTTGACACTTGCATTGTTGTCAAATGTCAATTGGATGAGAAAATTGTTTGAAATTTAAATTGTCCGATAGGGTAATGTCATGTGGCAAAGTGAAAACTCAAGTGTACACCATAGTGTACATGTCGCAAGGTTCTTACCGATTGAACTTTTCCATTTGTAAACTTATTTTTGACACATGGTTTGACACTTGTATTGTTGTCAAGTGTCAATTGGAAGCGAAAACTGTTTGAAATTTATAGTGTCAAACAGGTTAATGTCACGTGCCAAAGTGTAAACTAAAGTGTGCACCATAGTGTACGTCTAGGTTCTTGCGGATTGAACTTTTCTATTTGTGCACTGATTTTAAACACGTCATTTAACACTTGCATTGTTGTCAAATGTCAATTGGATGGGAAAATTGTTTGATATTTAAACTGTCCAACAGGGTAATGTCATGTGGCAAAATGAAAACTAAAGTGTACACCACATACATGTAGCAGGGTCCTTACCGATTGAACTTTGCTACTTGTACACTGATTTTTGACACGTTGTTTGACTCATCGATGGGAGAACTGTTTGAAATTTAAACTGCCTAACAAGGTAATTTCACGTGGTAAAGTGTACACCATCGTGTACATGTAGCACGGCTCTTACCGATTGAACTTTACAATTTGTACATTGATTTTTGACACGTAGTTCGACACTTACATTGTTGTCAAGTGTCGATTGAATAGAAAAACTATTTGAAATTTAAAAGGTCCAACTAGGTAATGTCACGTGGCAAAGTCCAAACTAAAGTGTGTACACTATAGTGTGCATGGAGCAAGGTTCTTACCGACTAAACTTTACTATTTGTACACTAATTTTTGACACATTGTTTGACACTTGCATTGTTGTCAAGGGTCAATTGGATGGAAAAATTGTTTGAAATTTATACTGTCCAACAGGGTAATGTCATGTGACAAAGTGTAAACTAAAGTGTACACCATAGTGTACATGTAACAAGGTCCTTACCGATTGAACATTGCTACTTGTAGACTAATTTTTAACACGTTGTTTGACACATACAATATTTTCACATGTCAATTGGATGGGAAAATTATTTGAAATTTAATCTGTCCAACAAGATAATGTCACATGGGAAAGTGTAAACTAAAGTGTACACCATAGTGCACATGTCGCAAGGTTCTTACCGATCGAATTTCACTATTTGTACACCAATTTTGGCATGTTGTTTGACACTTGCATTGTTTTCAAGTGTCAATTGGATGGAAAAACTATTTGAAATTTATACTGTCCAACAGGGTAATGTCATGAGACAAAGTGTAAACTAAAGTGTACACCATAGTGCACATGTCGCAAGGTTCTTACCGATTGAACTTTGCTATTTGTACACTAGTTTTTGACACGTTGTTAGACACTTGTATTGTTGTCAAGTGTTAATTGGGTGGGAAAATAGTTTGAAATGTAAACTGTTCGAAAGGACAATGTCAAGTGGCAAGGTGTAAACTAAAGTGTACACCATAGTGTACATGTAGCATGGTTCTTACCGATTGAACTTTGGTATTTGTCCACTGATTTTTGACACGTTGTTTGACACTTGCATTGTTGTCAAGTGTCAATTGGGTGGGAAAACTACTTGAAATTTAAACTGTCCGATAGGTTAATGTCAAATGGCAAAGTGTAAATTAAAGTGTACACCATAGTGCACATGTCGCAAGGTTCTTTCTGATTGAAATTTGCTTTTTCTAAACTTATTTTTGACACGTGGTTTTTACACTTGTATTGTTGACAAGTGTCAATTGGATGCAAAAACAATTTGAAATTTGTACTGTCAAATTGGTTAATTTCATGTGCCAAAGTGTAAACTAAAATGTGCACCATAGTGTACGTGTAGCAAGGTTCTTGCCGATTGAACTTTGCTATTTGTACATTGATTTTAAACACGTCATTTGACACTTGCATTGTTATCAAATGTCAATTGGATGGGAAAGTTGTTTGAAATTTAAATTGTCCAATAGGGTAATGTCATGTGGCAAAGTGAAAACTCAAGTATACACCATAGTGTACATGTAGCAAGGTTCTTACCGATTGAACTTTGCTATTTGTACACTGATTTCTGACACGTTGTTTAACTCTTGCATTGTTATCAACGGTCAATTCGATGGAAGAACTGTTTGAAATTTAAGCTCCTCAACAAGGAAATGTCACGTGGTAAAGTGTGAACTAAATTGTACACCATGGTGTACATGTTGCACGGCTCTTACCGATTGAACTTTGCAATTTGTACACTGATTTTTGACATGTAGTTCGACACTTACATTGTTTTCAAGTGTCAATTGGATAGAAAAACTATTTGAAATCTAAACAGTCCAACAAGATAATGTCACGTGACAAAGTCTAAACTAATGTGTGTACACTATAGTGTACATGGAGCAAAGTTCTTAACGATTTTTGACACATTGTTTGACCCTTGGATTGTTATCAAGGGTCAATTGGATGGAAAAACTATTTGAAATTTATACTGTCCAACAGGGTAATGTCACGTGGCAAAGTGTAAACTGAAGTGTACACCATAGTGTACATGTAACAAGGTCCTTACCGATTGAATATTGCTACTTGTAGACGAATTTTTAACACATTGTTTGACACTTACATTGTTTTCAAATGTCAATTGGATGGGAAAACTGTTTGAAATTTAATCTGTCCAACAGGGAAATGCCATGTGGCAAAGTGTAAACTAAAGTGTACATATCGAAAGGTTGTTACCGATTGAACTTTTCTATTTGTACACTAATTTTTGACATGTTGTTTGATACTTACATTGTTGTCAAGTGTCAATTGGATGGAAAAACTGTTTTAAATTTAGACTGTCCAACATGATTTTGCTATGTGGCAATGTGAAAACTAAAGTGTACTCCATAGCGTACACGTAGCAAGGTTCTTACCGATTGAACTTTGCTATTTGTACACTAATTTTTACACATTGTTAGACACTTGTATTGTCGTAGAGTGTGAATTGGGTGGGAAAACTATTTGAAATTTAAACTCTCCGATAAGGTAATGTCAAGTGACAATGTGTAAACTAATGTGTACATCATAGTGTACATCTAGGAAGGTTCTTACCTATTTAACTTTGCTATCCCCACACTGATTTTTGACACGTTGTTTGACACTTGCATTGTTGTCAAGTGTCAATTGGGTGGGAAAACTTCTTGAAATTTAAACTATCCGATAGGTTAATGTCAAGTGGCAAAGTGTACACTAAAGTATACAACGTAGTGTACATGTCGTAAGGTTCTTACCGATTGAACTTTGCTATTTGTACACTGATTTTTGACATGTTGTTTGACGCTTGCATGTTGTCAAGTGTCAATTGGATGGAAAAACCATTTGAAATTTAAACTGTCCAACAGGGTAATGTTATGTGGTAATGTGAAAACTAGAGTGTACTCCATAGTTTACAGGTAGCTAGGTTCTTACCGAATGAACTTTGCTATTTGTACACTAATTTTTGACACGTTGTTAGACACTTGTATTGTTGTCAAGTGTCAATTGGGTGGAAATTTTTTTTGAAATTTAAACTGTCTATCAGGGTATTGTCACGTGGCAAAGTGTAAACTAAAGTGTACACCATAGTGTACATGTAACAAGGTCCTTACCGATTGAACATTGCTACTTGTAGACTAATTTTTAAAACGTTGTTTGGCACTTACATTGTTTTCACATGTCAACTGTATGGGAAAACTGCTTGGAATTTAATCTGTACAACAGGGTAATGTCACGTGGCAATGTGAAAATTAAAGTGCACTCCATATTGTACATGTAGCCAGGTTCTTTCCGATAGACCACTAATTTTTGACACGTTATTAGATGCTTGTATTGTTGTCAAGTGTCAATTGGGTGGGAAAATAGTTTGAAATTTAAACTGTCCGATCGGGTAATGTCAAGTGGCAAAGTGTAAACTAAAGTGTACACCATAGTGTACATGTAGCAAGGTTCTTACCGATTGAACTTTGGTATTTGTACACTGATTTTTGACACGTTGTTTGACGCTTGCATTGTTGTCAAGTGTCAATTGGGTGGGAAAACTGCTTGAAATTTAAGCTGTCCAATAGGTTAATGTCAAGTGGCAAAGTGTAAACTAAAGTGTACACCGTAGTGTGCATGTTGCAAGGCTTTTACGATTGAAATTTGCTATTTGTAAACTTATTTTTGACACGTGTTTTGACACTTGTATTGTTGTCAAGTGTCAATTGGAAGCAAAAACTATTTGAAATTTATACTATCAAATAGGATAAAGTCACGTGCCAAAGTGTAAACTAAAGTGTGTACTATATTGTACGTGTCCTAAGGTTCTTGCCGATTGAACTTTACAATTTGTACACTGATTTTAAACACGTCGTTTAACACTTGCATTGCTGTCAAATGTCAATTGGATGGGAAAATTGTTTGAAATTTAAACTGCCCTACAGGGTAATGTCATGTGGCAAAGTGAAAACAAAAGTGTACACCATAGTGTACATGTAGCAAGGTTCTTACCGATTGAACTTTTCTATTTGTACACTGATTTTTGACACATTGTTTGACTCTTGCATTGTTATCAAGGGTTAATTCATTGGGAGAATTGTTTGAAATTTAAACTGCCCAACAGGGTAATGTCACGTGGTAAAGTGTAAACTAAAGTGTACACCATAGTGTACATGTCGCAAGGTTCTTACCGACTGAACTTTGCTATTTGTACACTGATTATTGACATGTTCTTTGACACTTGCATTATTGTCAAGTATCAATTGGATGGAAAAACCATTTGAAATTTAAGCTGTCCAATAGGGTAATGTCATGTGGCAATGTGAAAAATAAAGTGTACTCCATAGTGTACATGCAGCAAGGTTCTTATCGATTGAACTTTGCTGTTTGTACACTGACATTTAACATGTTGTTTGACACTTGCATTGTTGTCAAGTGTCAATTGGATGGAAAAACTGTTTGAAATTTAAACTGTCCGACAAGATAATATCATGCGGCAATGTAAGAATTGAAGTGTACTCCATAGTGTACATGTAGCAAGGTTCTTACCGATTAAACTTTGCTATTTGTACACTGATTTTCGACACATTGTTTGACACTTGCATTGTTGTCAAGTGTTAATTGGGTCGGAACACTATTTGAAATTTAGACTGTCCAATAGGGTAATGTCACGTGGCAAAGTGTAAACTATATTGTACGCCATATTGTACATGTAGCAAGGTTCTTACTGATTGAACCTTGCTATTTGTACACTGATTTTTAACATGTTGTTTGACACTTGCATTACTGTCAAGTGTCAATTAGATGGGAAAATAGTTTGAAATTTCATCTCTTCAACAGGGTAATGTCACGTGGTAAAGTGTAAACTAAAGTGTACATGTAGCAAGGTTATTACCGATTGAACTTTGCTATTTGTACACTAATTTTTAACACGTGGTTTGACACTTGAATTGTTGTCAAGTGTCAATAGGATGGGAAAATAGTTTGAAATTTAAACTGTCCAACAGGGTAATGTCATGTGGCAAAATGTAAATTAAAGTATATATCATAGTGTACATGTAGCATGGTCCTTACCGATTGAATTTTTTTATTTATACACTGATTTTTGACATGTTGTTTGACACTTGCGTTGTTGTCATGTGTCAATTGGGTGGGAAAACCGTTTGAAATTTAAACTGTCCAACAGGATAATGACACGTGGCAAAGTGTAAACCAAAGTGTACACCATATTGTACATGAAGCAAGGTTCTTACCGATTGAACATTGCTATTTGTACACTAATTTTTGACTTGTTGTTTGACACTTACATTATTGTCAAGTGTCAATTAGGTGGGAAGACCATATGAAATTTAAACTATCCGAAAGGGTAGTGTCATGTGGCAAAGTGTAAATCAAAGTGTACACTGTAGTGTACATGAAGCAAGGTTATTACCGATTGAACTTTGCTATTTGTACACTGATTTTTGACACGTTGTTTAACACTTGCATTGTTGTCAAGTATCCATTGGATGGGAAAACCGTTTGAAATTTAAACTGTCCAATAGGGTAATATCACATGGCGAAGTGTAAACCGAAGTGTATTACATAGTGTACAAGAAGCAAGGTTATTACCGATTGAACTTTGGTATTTGTACGCAGATTTTTAACACATTGTTTGACACTTGCATTGTTGTCAAGTGTCAATTGGATGGGAAAACTGTTTAAAATTAAAAAAGTCCATCGAGGTAATGTCATGTAGTAAAGTGTAAACAAAAGTGTACACCGTTGCGTACATGTAGCGAAGTTCTTATCGATTGAACTTTGCTATTTGGACACTAGTTTTGAAAACGTTGTTTGACACTTAAATTGTTGTCAACTATCAATTGGATGGGAAAATTTTTTGAATTTTAAACTGTCCAACAGGGTAATGTCACGTGGTAAATTGTAAACTAAAGTGTACACCATAGTGTACATGTAGTATAGTCCTTACCGATTGAACTTTGTTATTTGTACACTTATTTTTGACACGTTGTTTGACACTTGTATTGTTGTCAAATGTCAATTGGATAGGAAAATTGTTTGAAATTTAAACTATCCAACAGAGTAATGTCACGTGCCAAAATGTAAACTAAAGTGTGTACACCATAGTGTACATGCTGCAAGGTTCTTACCGATTGAACTTTGCTATTTGAACACTATTTTTGACACGTTGTTTGACACTTGCGTTGTTGTCAAGTGTCAAATGGATGGGAAAAATGTTTGAAATTTAAACTGCCAAATAGGGTAATGTCACGTGGCAAAGTGTAAACTAAAGTGTACACCATAGTGTACATGTAGCACGATCCTTACCGATTGAAATTTGCTATTTGTACCCGGATTTTTTACACTTACATTGTTGTCAAGATTTAATTGGACAGAAAACTTGTTTGAAATTTAAACTGTCCAACAGGGTAATGTCACATGACAAAGTGTAAACTAAAGCGTGTACACCATAGTGTACATGTAGCAAGGTTCTTACAGATTGAACTTTGATATTTTTACACTGATTTTTGACACATTGTTTGAAACTTGTATTATTGTCTAGTGTCAATTGGATGGGAAAACAGTTTAAAATTTAAACTATCCAACCGGGTAATGTCATGTGGCAAAGTGTAAACTAATGTGTACACCATAGTGTACACGTAGCAAGGTTCCTACCGATTGAACTTTGCTATTTGTACACTGATTCTGGACACGTTGTTTGACTCTTGTATTGTGGTCAAGTTTTAATTGGGTGGGATAACTGTTTGAAATTTAAACTGTCAAACAGGTTAATGTCACGTGCCAAAGTGTAAGCTAAAGCATGCACCGTAGTGTACGTGTAGTAAGGTTCTTGCTGATTGAACTTTGCTATTTTTACACTGATTTAAACACGTCGTTTGACGCTTGTATTGTTGTCAAATGTCAATTGGATGGGAAAATTGTTTAAAATTTAGACTGTCCAACAGCGTAATGTCATGTGACAAAGTGAAGACTAAAGCGTACATCGTAGTGTTTATATCGCAATGTTCTTACCGATTGAAATTTGCTATTTGTAAACTTATTTTTGGCATGTGGTTTGACACTTGTATTCTTGTCAAGTGTCAATTGGATGTGAAACTGTTTGAAATTTATACTGTCAAACAGGCTAATGTCACGGGCCAAAGTGTAAACTAAAGTATGCACCATAGTGTACGTTTAGCAAGGTTCTTGCCGATTGAACTTTGCTATTTGTACACTGATTTTAAACACGTCGTTTGACACTTGCATTGTTGTCAAATGTCAATTGGATGGAAAAATTGTTTGAAATCTAAACTATCGAACAGGGTAATGTCATGTGGCAAAGTGAAAACTAAAGTGTACACCATAGTGTACATGTAGCAAGGTTCTTACTGATTGAACTTTGCTATTTGTACACTGATTTTGACACATTGTTTGACTCTTTCATTGTTATCAAGGATCAATTTGATGGGAGAAATGTTTGAAATTTAAACAGCCCAACAAGGTAATGTCACGTGGTAAAGTATAAACTAGAGTGTACACCACAGTGTACATGTCGCAAGTTTCTTACCGATTGAAGTTTGCTATTTGTACAATGACTTTTGACATATTGTTTGACACTTGTATTGTTGTCAATTGTCAATTAGGTGGAAAAACAATTGAAATTTAAACTGTCCAATAGGGTAATGACACGTGGTAAAGTGTACACCATAGTGTACATGTAGCACGGTCCTTACCAATTGAACTTTGCTATTTATACATAGCTTTTTGACACGTTGTTTGAAACTTGCATTGTTGTCAAGTGTGAATTGGATGGAAAATTGTTTGAAATTTAAATTTTCCAAAAGGGATTTGTCGCAAGGAAAAGTGTAAACTAAAGTGTACACCATAGTGTACATGAAGCAAGGTTCTTACTGATTAAGCTTTGATGTTTGTACACTGATTTTTGACACGTGGCTTGACACTTGCATTGTTGTCAAGTGTCAATTAGATGGAAAAACTGTTTGAAATTTAAACTGTCCAGCAGGGTAATGTCATGTGGCAATGTGTAAACTAAAGTGTACTTCATAGTGGACGTGTAGCAAGGCTCTTACCGATTGAACTTTTCTATTTGTACACTAAATTTTGACACGTTGTTAGACACTTGTATTATTGTCAAGAGTCAATTGGATTGGAAAACTATTTGAAATTTAAACTGTCCAACAGGGTAATGTCACGTGGGAAGATGTAAACTAAAGTGTACACCATAGTGTACGTGCAGCAAGGTTCTTAGCGATTGAACTTTGCTATTTGTACACTGATCTTTGACACATTGTTTGACACTTGCATTGTTGTCAAGGGTCAATTGGATGGAAAAACTATTTGAAATTTATACGGTCCAACAGGCAAATATTACGTGGCAAAGTGTAAACTAAAGTGTACACATTGTGTACATGTAGCAAGGTTCCTACCGATTGAAATTTGCTATTTGTACACTGATTTTTGACACATTGTTCGACACTTGCATTGTTTTCAAGGGTTAATTGGATGGAAATACTATTTGAAATTTATACGGTCCAACAGGGAAATGTCACGTGGCAAAGTGTAAACTAAAGTGTACACCATAGTGTACAAGTAGCAAGGTTCTTACCGATTGAACTTTGCTATTTTGTACATTGATGTTTGACACTTGCATTGTTGTCAGGGGTCAATTGGATGAGAAAATTATTTGAAATTTATACTGTCCCACAGGGTAATGTCATGTGGCAAAGTGTAAACTAAAGTGTATACCATAGTGTACATGTAATAAGGTCCTTACCGATTGAACATTGCTACTTGTAGACAAATTTTTAACACGTTGTTTGACACATACATTGTCTTCACATGTCAATTGGATGGGAAAACTATTTGAAATTTAATCTGTCCAACAGTGTAATGTCACGTGACAAAGTGTAAACTAAAGCGTACACCGTAGTGTACATGTCGCAAGGTTCTTAGCAATTGAACTTTGCTATTTGTATACTGATTTTTGACATATTGTTTGACACTTGCATTGTTGTCATGTGTCAGTTGGATGGAAAAACCGTTTGAAGTTTAACCTATCCAACAGGGTAATGTCATGTGCAATGTGTAAACTAAAGTGTACTCCATAGTGTACATGTAGCAAAGTTCTTACCGATTGAACTTTGCTATTTGTACACTAAATTTTGACACGTTGGTAGACACTTATGTTGTTGTCAAGTGTCAATTAGATGAGAGAAAACTGTTTGAAATTTAAACTATCCAGTAGTGTAACTTCTCGTGGCAAAGTGTAAACTAAAGTGACCATTGTGTACATGAAGCAAGGTTCTTACTAAATGAACTTTGCTATTTGTACACCAATTTTTTGACATGGTGTTTAACACTTGCATTTCTTACTGATTGAAGTTAGCTATTCATACATTAATTTTTAACACGTTGTTTGGCAGTTGCATTGTTGTCAACTGTCAATTGGATGGAAAACTGTTTGAAGTTTTAGCTATCCAATGGCGTAATGTCACGTGGCAAAGTTTAAACTAAAGTGTATACCATAGTGTACATGTAGCATGGTCCTTACCAATTGAACTTTGCTATTTATACATTGATTTTCGACACGTTGTTTGAAACTTACATTGTTGTTAAGTGTCAATTGGATGGAAAACTGTTAGAAATTTAAATTTTTCAACAGGGATATGTCGCTTGGAAAAGTGTAAACTAAAGTGTACACCATAGTGTACATGAAGCAAGGTTCTTACCTATTGAACTTTGGTATTTCTACACTGACTTTTGACACGTTGTTTGACACTTGCATTTTTGTTAAGAGTCAATTGGATTGGAAAACTATTTGAAATTTAAACTGTCCAACAGGGTAATGTCACGTGACAACGTGTAAACTAAAGTGTACACCATAGAGTACATGTAGCAAGGTTCTTACCGATTGAACTTTACTATTTGTACACTAATTTTTGACACATTATTTGACACTTGCATTGTTGTCAGGGTTCAATTGGATGGAAAAACTATTAGAAATTTGTACTGTCCAACAGGAAAATGTCACGTGGCAAAGTGTAGACTAAAGTGTACACCATAGTGTACATGTAACAAGGTCCTTACCGATTGAACATTGCTACTTGTAGACTAATTTTTAACACGTTGTTTGACACTTATATTGTCTTCACATGTCAATTGGATGGAAAAACTGTTTGAAATTTAATCTGTCCAATAGGGTAATGTCACGTGGCAAAGTGTAAACTAAAGTGTACACCATAGTGTGCATATCGCAAGGTTCTTACCGATTGAACTTTGCTATTTGTACACTGATTTTTGAAATGTTGTTTGACACTTGCATTGTTGTCAAGTGTCAATTGGCTGGAAAAACTATTTGAAATTTAAACTCTCTAATAGGGTATTGTCATGTGGCAATATGTAAACTAAAGTGTACTCCATAGTGTACATGTAGCAAGGTTCTTACCAATTGAACTTTGCTATTTGTACACTAAATTTTGACATGTTGTTAGACGCTCCTAGTGTTGTCACGTGTCAATTTGATGGGAAAACTATTTGAAATTTAAGCTGACCAACAGTGTAACATCTCGTGGCAAAGTGTAAACTAAGGTGTACACCATTGTGTTCATAAAGCATGGTTCTTACTGAATGTACTTTGCTATTTGTACACTGATTTTTGACACGTTGTTTGACACTTGCATTGTTGTCAAGTGTCAATTGGATGGAAAACTGTTTGAAGTTCAAACTATCCAACGGCGTAATGTCACATGGCAAAGTGTAAACTAAAGTGTACACCATAGTGCACATGTAGCACGGTCCTTACCAATTGAACTTTGCTATTTATACATTGATTTTTGACACTTTGTTTGAAACTTGCATTGTTGTCAAGTGTAAATTGGATGGAAAACTATTTAAAATTTAAATTGTTCAACAGGGATATGTCGCTCGAAAAAGTGTAAACTAAAGTGTACACCATAGTATACATGAAGCAAGATTCTTACTGATTGAACTTTGGTATTTGTACACTAATTTTTGATACGTTGCTTGATACTTGCATTGCTGTCAAGAGTGAATTGGATTGGAAAACTGTTTGAAATTTAAACTATCCAACAGGGTAATGTTACGTGGCAAAGTGTAAACTAAAGTGTACACCATAGTGTACATGTAGCACGGTCCTTACCAATTGAACTTTGTCATTTATACATTGATTTTTGGCATGTTGTTTGAATCTTGCATTGTTGTCAAGTGTCAGTTGGATGGAAAACTGTTTGAAATTTGAATTATCCAACAAGGATATATCGCTAGGAAAAGTGTAAACAAAAGTGTACACCATAGTGTACATGTAGCAAGATTATTTTCGATTGAACTTTGGTATTTGTACAGTAATTTTTGACACGTTATTTGACACTTGCATTGTTGTCAAGAGTCAAATGGATTGGAAAACAGTTTGAAATTTAAACTGTCCAACATGATAACGTCACGAGGCAAAGTGTAAACTAAAGAGTACAGCACAGTGCACATGTAACAAGGTCCTTATCGATTGAACTTTGCTATTTGTACACTAAAGTTTGACACGTTGTTAGACCCTCGTATTGTTGTCTAGTGTCAATTTGATGGGAAAACTATTTGAAATTTAAGCTGTCCAACAATGTAACGTCTCGTGGCAAAGTGTAAATTAAAGTGTACACCATTGTGTACTTGAAGCAAGGTTCATACCAAATGAAATCTGCTATTTGTACACCAATTTTTGACATGGTGTTTGACACTTTCATCTTTTACCGATTGAAGTTTGCTATTTATATATTGATTTTTGACACGTTGTTTGACACTTTCATTGTTGTCAAGTGTCAATTGAATGGAAAATTATTTGAAGTTTAAACAATCCAACGGGGTATTGTCACGTTCCAAAGTGTAAACTAAAGTGTACACCATAGTGTACATGTAGCACGGTCCTTACCAATTGAACTTTGCTATTTATACATTGATTTTTGACACATTGTTTGAAACTTGCATTGTTGTCAAGTGTTAATTGGATGGAAAACTATTTGAAATTTAAATTTTCCAATAGGGATATGTTGCTTGGAAAAATGTAAACTAAAGTATACACCACAGTGTACATGAAGCAAGGTTCTTACTGATTGAACTTTGGTATTTGTACACTGATTTTTGACACGTTGCTTGACACTTGCATTGTTGTCAAGCGTCAATTGGATGGAAAAACTGTTTGAAATTTAAACTATCCAGCAGGGTAATGTCATGTGGCAATGTGTAAACTAAAGTGTACTCCATAGTGTACGTGTAGCAAGGTTCTTACCGATTGAACTTTTCTATTTGTACACTAAATTTTCACATGTTGTTTGACACTTGTATTATTTTCAAGAGTCAATTGGATTGGAAAACTGTTTAAAATTTAAACTGTCCAACAGGGTAATGTCACGTGGGAAGATGTAAACTAAAGTGTACACCATAGTGTACGTGCAACAAGGTTCTTACCGATTGAACTTTGCTATTTGTACACTGATTTTTGACACATTGTTCGACACTTGCATTGTTGTCGAGGGTCAATTGGATGGAAAAACTGTTTCAAATTTATACGGTCCAACAGGGAAATGTCACGTGACAAAGTGTAAACTAATGTGTAAACCATAGAGTACATGTAGCAAAGTTCTTACCGATTGAACTTTGCTATTTGTACACTGATTTTCAACACATTGTTCGACACTTGCGTTGTTGTCAAGGGTCAATTGGATGAAAAAACTAGTTGAAATTTATACGGTCCAACAGGGAAACGTCACGTGGTAAAGTGTAAACTAAAGTGTACACCATAGTGTACAAGTAGCAAGGTTCTTACCAATTGAACTTTGTTATTTTGTACATTGATTTTTGACACAATGTTTGACACTTGCACTGTTGTCAAGGGTCAATTGGATGAGAAAATTGTTTGAAATTTATACTGTCCAACAGGATAATGTCACGTGGCAAAGTGTAAACTAAAGTGTACACCATAGTGTACATGTAATAAGGTCCTTACCGATTGAACATTGCTACTTGTAGACAAATTTTTAACACGTTGTTTGACAAATACATTGTCTTCACATGTCAATTGGATGGGAAACCTATTTGAAAATTAATCTGTCCAATAGTGTAATGTCACATGGCAAAGTGTAAACTAAAGCGTACACCATAGTGTACATGTCGCAAGGTTCTTACCAATTGAACTTTGCTATTTGTACACTGATTTTTGACATATTGTTTGACACTTGCATTGTTGTCATGTGTCAATTGGATGAAAAAACCGTTTGAAGTTTAACCTGTCCAACAGGGTAATGTCATGTGCAATGTGTAAACTAAAGTGTACTCCATAGTGTACATGTAGCAAAGTTCTTACCGATTGAACTTTGCTATTTGTACACTAAATTTTGACACGTTGGTAGACACTTATGTTGTTGTCAAGTGTCAATTAGATGGAAAAACTGTTTGAAATTTAAACTATCCAATAGTGTAACGTCTCGTGGCAAAGTGTAAACTCAAGTGTACACCATTGTGTACATGAAGTAAGGTTCTTACTAATTGAACTTTGCTATTTGTACACCAATTTTTGACATGGTGTTTGACACTTACATTTCTTACCGATTGAATTTTGCTATTTATACATTGATTTTTGACACGTTGTTTGGCACTTGCATTGTTGTCAAGTGTCAATTGGATGGAAAACTGTTTGAAGTTCAAGCTATCCAATGGCGTAATGTCACGTGGCAAAGTGTAAACTAAAGTGTATACCATAGTGTACATGTAGCATGGTTCTTACCAATTGAACTTTTCTATTTATACATTGATTTTTGACACATTGTTTGAAACTTGCATTCTTTTCAAGTGTCAATTAGATGGAAAACTATTAGAAATTTAAATTTTCCAACTGGGATATGTTGCTTGGAAAAGTGTAAACTAAAGTGTACACCATAATATACATGAAGTAAGGTTCTTACCTATTGAACTTTGGTATTTCTACACTGATTTTTGACACGTTGTTTGACACTTGCATTTTTTTCAAGAGTCAATTGGATTGGAAAACTATTTGAAATTTAAACTGTCCAATAGGGTAATGTCACGTGACAACGTGTAAACTAAAGTGTACACGATAGAGTACATGTAGCAAGGTTCTTACCGATTGAACTTTGCTATTTGCACACTGATTTTTGACACATTGTTTGACACTTGCATTGTTGTCAAGGGTCAATTGGATGGAAAAACTATTAGAAATTTGTACTATCCAACAGGAAAATGTCACGTGGCAAAGTGTAAACTAAAGTGTACTCCATAGTGTACATGTAACAAGGTCTTTATCGATTGAACATTGCTACCTGTAGACTAATTTTTAACACGTTGTTTGACACTTACATTGTCTTCACATGTCAATTGGATGGGAAAACTATTTGAAATTTAATCTGTCCAACAGGATAATGTCACGTGGCAAAGTGTAAACTAAAGTGTACACCATACTATGCATGTCGGAAGGTTCTTACCGATTGAACTTTGCTATTTGTACACTGATTTTCAACATGTTGTTTGACACTTGCATTGTTGTCAAGTGTCAATTGGATGGAAAAATAGTTTAAAATTTAAACTGTCCAATAGGGTAATGTCATGTGGCAATGTGTAAACTAAAGTGTACTCCATAGTGTACATGTAGCAAAGTTCTTACCGATTGAACTTTGCTATTTGTACAATAAATTTTGACAAGTTGTTAGACACTCGTATTGTTGTCCAGTGTCAATTTGCTGGGAAAACTGCGTGAAATTTAAGCTGTCCAACAGTGTAACGTCTCGTAGCAAAGTGTAAACTAAAGTGTACACCATTGTGTACATGAAGCAAGGTTTATACTAAATGAACTTTGCTATTTGTACACCAATTTTTGACATGGCCCTTGACACATACATTTTTTACCGATTGAAGTTTGCAATTTATACATTGATTTTTGACACGTTGTTTGACACTTGCATTGTTGGCAAGTGTCAATTGAATGGAAAACTGTTTGAAGTTTAAACAATCCAACAGGGTACTGTCACGTGCCAAAGTGAAAACTAAAGTGTACACCATAGTGTACATGTAGCACAATCCTTACCAAATGAACTTTACCATTTATACATTGATTATGACACGTTGTTTGACACTTGCATTGTTGTCAAGTGTCAATTGGATGGAAAACTGTTAGAAATTTAAATTTTCCAACTGGGATATGTTGCTTGGAAAAGTGTAAACTAAAGTGTACACCATAGTATACATGAAGTAAGGTTCTTACCTATTGAACTTTGGTATTTCTACACTGATTTTTGACACGTTGTTTGACACTTGCATTTTTGTCAAGAGTCAATTGGATTGGAAAACTATTTGAAATTTAAACTGTCCAATAGGGTAATGTCACGTGACAACGTGTAAACTAAAGTGTACTCCATAGTGTACGTGTAGCAAGATTCTTTCCGATTGAACTTTGCTATTTGTACAATGATTTTTGACACATTGTTTGACACTTGCATTCTTGTCAAGGGTCAATTGGATGGGAAAACTGTTTGAAATTTATACTCTCCAACAGACTAACATCACGTGGCAAAGTGTAAACTAAAGTGTACACCATAGTGTACATGTTGCACGGTCCTTACCAATTGAACTTTGCTCTTTATACATTGATTATTGACACGATGTTTGAAACTTGTATTGTTGTCAAGTGTCAATTGGATGGAAAACTGTTTGAAATTTAAATTTTCCAATAGGGATATGTCGCTTGGAAAAGTGTAAACTAAAGTGTACACCATAGTGTACATGAAGCAAGGTTCTAACAGATTGAACTTTAGTATTTGTACACTAATTTTTGACACGTTGTTTGACACTTGCATTCTTGTCAAGAGTCAATTGGATTGGAAAACTGTTTGAAATTTAAACTGTCCAACATGGTAATGTCACGTGGCAAAGTGTAAACTAAAGTATACACCACAATGTACATGTAGCAAGATTCTTTCCGATTGAACTTTGCTCTTTGTACATTTATTTTTGATACATTGTTTGACACTTGCATTGTTGTCAATGGTCAATTGGATGGGAAAACTATTTGAAATTAATACTGTCCAACAGGGTAATGTCACGTGGCAAAGTGTAAACTAAAGTTTACACCATAGTGTACATGTAACAAGGTCCTTACCGATTGAACATTGCTACTTGTAGACAAATTTTTAACACGTTGTTTGACACTAACATTGATTTCACATGTCAATTGGATGGAAAAATTGTTTGAAATTTAATCTGTCAAACAGGGTAATATCATGTGGCAAAGTGTAAACTAAATTGTACATCATAGTGTACATGTAGCACGATCCTTACCAATTGAACTTTACTATTTATACATTGAGTTTTGACACGTTGTTTGAAACTTGCATTGTTGTTAAGTGTCCATTGGATGGAAAACTGTTTGAAATTCATATTTCCCAACAGGGATATGTCGCTTGGAAAAGTGTAAACTAAAGTGTGCACCATAGTGTACATGAAGCAAGGTTCTTACCGACTGAACTTTGCCATTTCTACACTAATTTTTAACACGTTGTTAGACACTTGTATTGTTGTCAAGTGTCAATTGGATGGGAAAACTATTTGAAATTTAAATTGTCCAACAGTGTAACATCTCGTGACAAAGTGTAAACTAAAGTGTACACCATTGTGTACATGAAGCAAGGTTTTTACTGAATGAACTTTGCTATTTGCTCACCAATTTTTGACATGGTGTTTGACACTTGCATTTCCTACCGATTGAAGTTTGCTATTTATACATTGATTTTTGACACGTTCTTCGACACTTGCATTGTTGTCAAGTGTCAATTGGATGGAAAACTATTTGAAATTTAAACTATCCAACAGGGTATTGTCATGTGGCAATGTGTAAACTAAAGTGTACTCCATAGTGTACATGTAACAAGGTTCTTATCGATTGAACTTTGCTATTTGTACACTAAATTTTGACACGTTGTTAGACACTCATATTGTTGTTTAGTGTCAATTTGATGGGAAAACTATTTGAAATTTAAGATGTCCAACAGTGTAATGTCTCGTAGCAAAGTGTAAACTAAAGTGTACACCATTGTGTACATGAAGCAAGGTTCATACTGAATGAACTTTGCTATTTGTACACCAATTTTTTGACATGGTGTTTGACACTTGCATTTCTTATCGATTGAAGTTTGCTATTTATATTTTGATTTTTGACACGATGTTTGACACTTACATTGTTGTCAAGTGTCAATTGGGTGAAAACCTGTTTGAAGTTTAAACTATCCAATGGGGAAATGTCACGTGGCAAAGTGTAAACTAGAGTGTACACCATAGTGTACATGTAGCACAGTCCTTACCAATTGAACTTTGCTATTTATACATTGATTTTTAACACGTTGTTTGAAACTTGCATTGTTATCAAGCGTCAATTGGATGGAAAACTGTTTGAAATTTAAATATTCCAACAGGGATATGTTGCTTGGAAAAGTGTAAACTAAAGTGTGCACCACAGTGTACATGAAGCATGGTTCTTACCAATTGAACTTTAATATTTGTACACTAATTTTTGACACGTTGTTTAACATTTGCATTGTTGTCAAAGGTCAATTGGATGGGAAAACTGTTTGAAATTTAAACTGTCCAACAGTGTAACGTCTCGTGACAAAGTGTAAACTAAAGTGTACACCATTGTGTTCATGAAGAAGGTTCTTACTGAATGAACTTTGCTATTTGTACACCAATTTTCTACATGGTGTTTGACACTTGCATTTCTTACCGATTGAAGCTCGCTATTTATACATTGATTTTTGACACGTTGTTTGACACTTGCATTTTTGTCAAGTATCAATTGGATGGAAAACTGTTTGAAGTTTAAACTATCCAATGGGGAAATGTCACGTGGCAAAGTGTAAACTAAAGTATACCCCATAGTGCACATGTTGCACGGTCCGTACCAATTGAACTTTGCTATTTATACATTGATTTTTGACACATTGTTTGAAACTTACATTGTTGTCAAGTGTCAATTGGATGGAAAACTGTTAGAAATTTAAATTTTCCAACAGGTATATGTCGCTTGGAAAAGTGTAAACTAAAGTGTGCACCATAGTGTACATGAAGTAATGTTCTTACCGATTGAACTTTGGTATTTGTATACTGATTTTTGACACGGTGTTTGACAATTGCATTTTTGTCAAGAGTCAATTGGATTGGGAAACTGTTTGAAATTTAAATTGTCCAACATGGTAATGTCACGTGGCAAAGTGTAAACTAAAGTGTACACCATAGTGTACATGTAGCAAGATTCTTTTTGATTGAACTTTGCTATTTGTACACTAATTTTTGACATATTGTTTGACACTTATATTGTTGTCAAGTTTCAATTGGATGGAAAAATGTTTGAAGTTTAAACTATCCAACGGGGTAATATCACATGGCAAAGTGTCAAATAAAGTGTACACCATAGTGTACATGTAGCAAGGTTCTTACCGATTGAACTTTGCTATTTGTACACCGATTTTTAACACGTTGTTTGACACTTGCATTGTTGTCAAGTGTCAATTGGATGGGAAAATTATTTTAATTTAAATTGTCCAACAAGGTAATGTCACTTGGCCAAGTGTAAACTAAAGTGTAAACAATAGTGTACATGTAGCACGGTCCTTACCAATTGAACTTTGCTATTTATACATTGATTTTTGACACGTTGTTTGACACTTCCATTGCTATCAAGCGTCAATTGGATGGAAAACTATTTGAAATTTAAACTGCCCAATAGGTATATGTCACGTGGAAATGTGTACATTAAAGTGCACACTATAGTGTACTTGAAGCAAGGTTCTTGTAGAGCCCCAAAAAATTCTAGACACCTTAGTGGCACTAAGACATGAATATTGGATGACTAAAGTATACTTCAGATTTTTAGTCTCATTTGAGATCCATTTTCATCATAGGAAACATTCGATTTGGAAAATGATATCTAAATAAAAGTTGTAGCTCTTTGAGTTATCTTTCTAACTTACTTTGAATTACCTCAATCGGATATCGGGAGAAGAAGTTATGATAGAAACATTGAAAGCTGTGCAGTGTTAACCGGACTACAACCGGTCGACCGAAACTGCCTGAAATAAAAATTCTCGTTTTTCTCTAGAATTTAAATATTTATTTTCATCAATTATTTTCTCAAAGGGTCACCCACGTTTTTTTAATAAAAATCCCACTAAATTGAAGCATTTAACCTCAAACTTAAATGACACCAATGTTTTCTCTCTTAAATAAAATTTGACCTTTCATTTGCTTTAAATTATGGGATATTTACTTATAAATAGAGACCTCATTTCAATCATTTTTTCTCACACCAAAAGCAAGAGATTTTACATACTAAAGAAAGAGTTTCCAAGAGAGAAAAAGAAAGGGAGGAAAACTATTTTTCCTAGAAGTTTAAGAAGTATTTTCAAGCATTTTTCATAGAAGTTTTGGGTGCTATCAAGGAGTGTCTTCAAGCATCAATTCTCAACGGTTTTCAAACATCCAAAGAGTGCATTTCTTTTAACGTCCAAGTTTCATCGAAGTTTTCAATCCAAGTTTTCAAAGTTTCAAATGCATCAATCAAGGTAGGTAGAGGTGCAATGTGCTTAATCGTGTTAAGTTATAAGTTTCGATTCATGTTGATGTTTGTATGTCAAATGGTACTCCGGTTCAGCATACCCCTCTATGTTGAAGAAATGTTCGTATGTCAAATGGTGCCATCGGGTACGGCATACCCCTTCATGTCAAATGGTGCCTCCAGGCACGGCATGTATGAAAAGTTATAAAGGTAATATTTTGAAATATATAGCTTGATCACGAATGCACCTATGACACCTATTGAGTTTTTCAACTCACGGGTTTAATCCCATCTCTACAGATTGAAGGAATTCTACCTCGAGCATGGATGGAGGAGAAGATGGAGAGTGATGCAACGAGCCCATGTAAATCCGGTGAATAAGTGATTTGGATTTATTCTTATGAAATGTTTTCCAATGTTATTTCTTTAAAGTTTTGAATAATGCAGAATGCGAGAACAAGTTATGTTTTCTTCAAATAAATTACATTTTGTTGTTTTGAAAAATGATTCAGTGTTTTTGTTTAAAGTATTTGAAGTATTGTTATTTAAATTATTATCCGAAGATGTAAGCTTCCGCTAAAATGTATACACTTGTTACTAAACCACCGGTTAAGCTAAATAAAGTAAGTAGTGTTTCAGTTCACTGGGGATCGGGGCGTTACGGCGTGGTATCAGAGCAAGGTTTAGCCGGTTCTGTAGACCAAGTATGTTTTTTTTAAAAACAAAAGGAAAATGAAAAGTTTAAGGTATTCCATGGTATCGTGCATCTATCCATCAATCTCATCCTATGGCCCAGGTATGTTCATGTTTAAAGTTAATGATTATTTTATGTTATAATGCTTTGATATGATTTAGAGATGAGTTATTTAAAGATATGTAATGGACTTGGGCAAAAGCTAAGGGCTTAAAGAGAATTGCATGATATGAAAGTTTAAATATTTGTATATTTTCTTTAAACAAAGAAAAAGTATGATGTGTGACGCCCCGAACTTAAGCTTCGAGGGCCACGTACTTTACATAATAACTTTTGCCTTTGGTACATGAAAATATTCTTAAATAGAAATATTACATGTTAAAAACTTATTTTCAACTTGGTAAAATAATTCTTATAAAATTTGATGGCCGATAAAAGTGCACATCGACAAGGAATTATGCTTCACATATACGACCTCGGCACTGTCAAGATTAGTTGGGGCAGTAAGTTTGACAATTTTTATAAAATTCATCCCAACTCCGTTTTCTATGAAATTTGTGTCATTAGAAAGATAATTTCAATTAGTTTTCTAGGTTAAAATATGAAAATTTTCCAAGATCATATGATATAGACGTTTTACTGAAAACAGTGAAGTGTTACACAG
>NW_019250835.1:1247490-1247985 GCF_002742605.1 Olea europaea var. sylvestris
TTTCGGAGTATTACATCCCTCCCCCCTAAAAAAAATTTCGTCCTCGAAATTACCTTGAACTCAGTTGAATAGTTCTGGATATTTGATCTTGATTTCGTCTTCTCTTTCCCAAGTCGATTCTTCAACGTTATGATTCCTCCATTGGACTCTTACTAACGGAATTTCCTTTGTTCTTAATCGCTGGATTCTGCAATCCAATATCGATATAGGTTTTTCCTCGTATGTCATGTTTGATTTGATAACCAATGGTTGATAATTAACCACGTGACTTGGGTCTGATACATATTGTCGAAGCATGGATACATGGAACACATTATGAACCGCTAACAAATCTGGTGGCAGAGCGATTCGATAAGCTGCATTCCCAACTTTTTGCAAAATTTCAAAAGGACCAATGAATCTTGGTTGAAGCTTTCCTTTCTTCCCAAAATGCAGAACTCCCTTCATCGGCGCCACCTTTATGAAAACTTTGTCGCCAACATTAAATGCCAAGTC
>NW_019250835.1:1259474-1260599 GCF_002742605.1 Olea europaea var. sylvestris
TATGGGATCAACAATGCTAGGAACGACTCCAAGTTCATTAATGAACTTCTTGATCCATACAGCTTCCTTTGCTGCTTCAAAAGCATCTATGTACTCGGCTTCTGTTGTTGAATCAGCGGTTGTTTCCTGCTTGGAACTTTTCCAACTAACCGCTCCATTGTTGAGAGTAAACATATATCCTGACTGAGACTTGCTATCATCTTTATCAGTTTGAAAACTAGCATCAGTATACCCCTGAATTTTCAGTTCATTTCCTCCATAGATCAAGAACACATCTTTAGTCCTTCTTAAGTACTTAAGAATGTTCTTAACAGCTATCCAGTGTTTCTCACCAGGGTTTGCTTGAAACCTGCTCGTAACACTTAGAGCATATGAAACATCTGATCTTTTACATAGCATCACATACATGATAGATCCTATCGCCGAAGCATAAGGAATCTTGTCCATGCGACTCCTTTCATCCTGTGTTTTAGGACACATATCTCTTGAGAGGTAAATCCCATGTGACATGGGGCATAATCCTCTTTTGGACTCTTCCATATTAAATCTTCTCAAGATTTTATCTATGTACGAAGATTGGGATAAGCCTAGCAATCTTTTAGATCTATCTCTATAGATCTTGATTCCCAAGATATACGCTGCTTCTCCCATATCTTTCATGGAGAAATTCTTTGACAACCATAATTTTGTCGATTGGAGCATTGGGATGTCGTTTCCCATTAATAATATGTCATCGACATATAATATCAGGAACACGACTGCGCTCCCACTTGTTTTCTTATAAATACACGGTTCATCTTCATTTTTGATAAAATCAAACCTTTTGATTGTTTCATCGAAACGAAGATTCCAACTCCTAGAGGCTTGCTTTAATCCATAAATGGATCGATTTAGCTTGCATACTTTGTTGGCTCCTTTGGATTCAAAACCTTCAGGCTGTATCATATACACCTCCTCTTGCAGGTTTCCATTAAGGAAAGAAGTTTTGACATCCATCTGCCATATCTCATAATCATGGTATGCAGCTATTACAAGTAAAATTCGAATAGACTTCAGCATGGCTACAGGCGAAAAAGTTTCATCAAAGTCAATACCTTGTCTTTGTGTGTAACCCTTCGCTACTAG
>NW_019250835.1:1260971-1264657 GCF_002742605.1 Olea europaea var. sylvestris
CGATTAAGTGTGTAGCACGCAGCAATTAGTGCATGACCCCAAAATGATTTTGGGATGTTTGCGTGGCTCATCATAGATCGCACCATGTCTAACAAAGTGCGATTCCTCCGTTCAGATACACCATTATGTTGCGGTGTATATGGCGGAGTCCACTGCGAGAGAATCCCATTCTCTTTAAGATAATCTAAAAATTCTCCCTTTAAATATTCTCCACCTCGATCTGATCTTAGCGTGAGTATATTTTTACTAGTTTGTTTCTCTACTTCAAGTTTGAATTCCTTGAACTTTTCAAGTGCTTCATGTTTGAATTTCATCAGATACACATAACCATATCTAGAATGATCATCAGTGAATGTGATGAAGTAAGAGAAACCACCTCTGGCAGTTATTGACATGGGTCCACATACATCAGTATGTATTAGTCCCAGCAGTTCTGTGGTTCTTTCTCCTTTTCTAGTAAAAGGGAACTTGGTCATTTTGCCTAACAAGCACGACTCGCATCTGTCAAATGATTCAAAATCAGTTGACCCTAAGTATCTATCTTTATGTAACTTGGAAATACGTTTGTCGTTAATATGACCTAATCTGCAATGCCAAAGGTATGTATTACTTAGATTATCACTTTTATGCCTTTTATTTTCTATATTCATAATAGATGACTCAGTATCAAGAATATAAATTCCATTCTGCAACACACCACAATCATAAAAGATCTCATCTTTATAAAACGAACAACGATTGTTCTTAACATTAATTGAAAAACCATTCATGTCTAAACACGAAATAGAAATAATGTTTTTAGTAATGGCGGAAACAAAATAGCAATTCTCTAATTCTAATACTAAGCGTGAAGGCAGTGGTAAGAAGTATGTCCCTACAGCTAATGCAGCAACTCTTGCTCCATTTCCCACGCGCAGGTCAACTTCTCTTTTCTGCAGTACTCTACTTTTCTTTAGTCCCTGCATATTTATACAAATATGAGATCCACATCCGGTATCTAATACCCAAGAAGCTAATGAAGTAGACATATTAACCTCGATAACAAAAGTACCTGAAGTAGAAGCTTCAGAAGACTTCTTTCCCTTCAAGCTTGCGAGGTAAGCCTTGCAGTTTCTCTTCCAATGACCTTTCACTCCACAGTGATAACATGGGTCATCAGATTTGGTATTGTCCTTGCCTGCTTTGACTGTTTTGTTATTGCCCTTAGCCTTTTTGGATATTTTCTTAAAACTTCCTTTAACTTTCCTCTTAGTTCCCTTTTAGGAATGAATAGCTAAGACATGCCCAGTGCTAGCCTTGACATTGGGCTCCACAGTTTTAAGCATATTAAGCAACTCAGGGAGCGTGCATTCGATCTTATTCATGTTAAAATTCATAATGAATTGTGAATAACTATCTGGCAGAGACTGTAGAACCAAGTCAATACTTAGTTCATGATCCATGATAAAACCCAGTGAACTGAGTTTTCAATAAAACCAATCATCTTCAGCACGTGAGCACTGACTGATGATCCTTCTGCCATTTTGCACCGGTACAGTTGTTTAGAGGTCTCATACCTCTCCACACGAGATTGTTCATCATACAACTCCTTGAGATGAAAAATCATAGTGTAAGCATCCATACCCTCATGTTGCTTCTGCAACTCAGGAGACATAGCTGCAAGTATCACACATGCTGCAGTGTTATCGTCATCACTGTGTTTATTGTAACCAGCCACCTCTTCCTGAGTGGAATTTTCAGTAGGCACCACTGGAAAGGACTTCTCAAGGACATATCCAATTTTCTCATGCTTGAGAACGATTCTCAAATTGCGGTGCCAATTGAGAAAATTTGGTCCGGTCAAGTTGTTGGCATCCAGTATGCCTCTCAAATTCATATGATTACTCATGATTCAAATACTGTAAATGATGAAAAAAATAGAATTAATATGTATTATAATGCATGTGCATAAATTTAATATGGACTTTAATTAAACATGCTCCCACTGTCTAAAATAAATTCATGACCCTCATACATAAATTATTTGAATCCACACTTGATTCATAGTAGGCTAGGATCCCATTCGTTGTATCAAGATCTTGAGTGTACTCAACAAATCCTAATAAAACATTTGGGTAGATGTTATTATCAATTGTATCTCCATACAACTCCCAGATCATTAAGCCGACAACTCTTTTGTCTTCACACATCTTATGTGTTAGCTTAACATGCCTCAAAAATTTATCTCCTTGAGTGTACTCAACAAAAGATAAATTTTAGTTAAGTTAAACCCATCATTCAGAAATATCAAATATTTCATAGTGTCAAACATATCCCTAATAGACCAGCCTTGAGTGTACTCAACAAACTAAGGTCGATTTAGGATTCTCATTTTTCACTATAATGATGGAAGGCAAATAATACTAACTTAATAATTTTTAACGAGGGATTTAATATCCAATGGTCTCATAAATCAATTACATATATATACATATATTTAAACATACATCTACTATGTGAATAAATACACACACACACACACACACACACACACACACACACATATATATATATATAATAGTATGGATGATTATGGACTTGTTCTATCTAGTTTTCTCGAGCCAAAAGGAAAACTAGTTGGTCAATTCCTAAGGGATATAGTATTGGATCAATACCAATACACCATCTTCATGGTGTCCACCTCTTCTTGCGCCTCCAATTAGCCCAACTTGCAACATGTATCCTATACTAATTGGCACGCAGGCCTAAAAGAAAACGAACTCGCAGGCCCACAATAATAATAATAACAACGGACTCACAGGCCCAATTATTTAATAAGGAGCTCGCAGGACCACAACAACAATAAGAAGTAAATCAACCATTCAACACATCCATATGGTCGAGTCCATAATCATCCATAAACATTCATCACATAAATGTTTCCTATGTATAATATCTAATATTATATGCAATGTCTCATAAATCTAGCAATTATAGTCGTCAAAATTAAATCAAAATTTTGGGATCGAGATAATTAAACAATTAATTAATCATATTAATTAATTAATTTAATTGACGGGCCAATTTAATTAAAATCTAATTTTAACTAAATATCGAATTAGAGTCCAACTCTAAATCCATAACTATTGGGCGAAGTAATTTAATCAAAATCGAATTTTAATTAATTATTAAATTAGAGTCATACTCTAAGTGCTAATTTGCATAGGGAAGTGGTGCTAATTCAAAACAAAATTTAATTAATTTAATATTAGAGTCCAACTCTAATAAAATTGAATTAATATTTTAATTTAGGACAAAATTCCCAAACATAATAAAAATTCAATTAAGGGTCAAACTAAATATTTAAGTTAAAATCTAATTTTAACAAAAATAAAAAAGTCGTCAAATTTTAAAATAAAAAATTTTTAATTCTGGGACAAAATTAGGGTATGGGTCAAACACAGTTTAAAACTCATTTTAAAATAATTCAAAATTCAAAATTAAAACCCTTTTGAAATTTTACAAAAGTTACCCAAAATTAAATTAACAGCAGACCCTTCTAAAATCAGAATTTACAGAATAGGTCCCTAATTTAAAATTTGCAAATTGCCCCCTTTTGTGTAATTGCAACCAGGGGCCCCAAATTACATTAATTGCAACAGAGGCCCCCGCCTCCACCAAAACCCTAAACCTAAAAAAAAAAAATT
>NW_019250835.1:1265020-1265660 GCF_002742605.1 Olea europaea var. sylvestris
CTTTACTTGTGATTTGCAAACTCTTTCGCGTTATTCCTTTCCAGCAGCTTGAATCTACCTCCCACAGCTGTCCAATTGTCCAGCCTCCAATGTAATCCACACAGAGAGTAGACAGCAACTGCTAGGGTTTCTTTCTTGTGCCAGCAAGAATAATGAAAACATTATTGGACCTCAAACCCTAGCTGCATATATATATAAACCCAAACGGACCCGGCCCGGTCTGGTCCAATATTTAATTAATTCAATTAATTAAACCCGATCCGTGAATTAATTAATCCAATTAATTGATTCGGGATTATAAATAACAAATTCAATTAATTAATTTATTCAACGATTGTTAAATTAATCAATTGACAATTTGCAGTCTTCAAATTCTCTTTTGTGTGCGACCCATTAGGTTCCCGACCACGATGCCTGACGTCGTTAAATATTATTTTGATCTAATCAAAATTGATAAATTAATACACCCTTTTAATTTATCGTCAATTCACAATCGCCGTCCCTGATTGACATCTAGCAATGTGTCAGGGCAATACATGTGACCGGAAATGTCACGTGGTATGACAAAACCAAATTCGTTCGTTTACCGTGAAACTATAATCCCTTCGTCAATATGATCCGATCAATTACGAGATATGGA
>NW_019250835.1:1265942-1281784 GCF_002742605.1 Olea europaea var. sylvestris
TATCATGACGACCTCAAGTCAAAGGACCAATTCCACTACCGAACGTTAGAGATTAGCCACTGACACTTAGATAGTTATCCATGTGGAATCTCTTAGCGGGTCTCCAATGTTTTGTTCTATAACAAAACATCCACGTGTTCATTTAAGTGTCACCACACTTTAGCTCGTGAGATCAGCTACTTACTTCACAAGTAAGAAATGCCACACGTGATGGTCTAACTGTATTAACGATATCCATATCTCGTTATTACTTACGACCATGGTTTATTCAAGATCCAATTATATGTAATTTGTATCTCACAATCACAACTCCTTGTGATTAACAGATTACCTAAAAATTGGATCTTCGGATTCTAGTATTTAATATTATTTATTACAAAATTAATTTAAATAAATAATAGATCTCGCCAAAATCAAATGCATTAAATATATTAAAAGCGTTTACAACCTAAATCGATTGGATCTAGGGCATAACACTTACAGCCTCCAGGCACGGCATGTATGAAAAGTTACAAAGTTAATGTTTTGAAATCTATAGCTTGATCATGAATGCACCTATGACACCTATTGAGTTTTTCAACTCATGGGTTTAATCCCATTTCTACAGATTGAAGGAATTCTACCTCAGGCATGGATGGAGGAGAAAATGGAGAGTGATGCAACGAGCCCATCGAAATCCCGTGAATAAGTAATTTGGATTTATTTTATGAAATGTTTTCCAATGTTATTTCTTTAAAGTTTCGAATAACTCAGAATGCGAGAACAAGTTATGTTTTCTTCAAATAAATTACATTTTGTTGTTTTGAAAAATGATTCAGTGTTTTTGTTTAAAATATTTAAAGTATTGTTATTTAAATTATTATCCGAAGATGTAACAAACGTATACACTTGTTACTAAACCACCGGTTAAGCTAAGTAAAGTAAGTAGCGTTCTGGTCCACTAAGGGTCGGGGCATTACAGTTCTTACCTATAGAACTTTACTATTTGTACACTGATTTTTCACTCGTTGTTTAGCACTTGCATTGTTCCCAAGTATCAATTGGATTGGAAAACTGTTTGAAATTTATACTATCCAACAAGGTAATGTCACGTGGCAATGTGTAAACTAAAGTTCATACACCGTAGTGTACAAGTAGCAATGTTCTTACCGATTGAACTTTGCTATTTGTACACTGATTTGTGACACGTTGTTTGACACTTGCGTTGTTGTCAAGTATCAATTGGATGGGAAAACTATTTGACATTTAAACTGTCCAACAGGGATATGTCGCGTGGCAAAGAGTAAACTAAAGTGTACACCATAGTGTACATGAAGCAAGGTTCTTACCGATTGGACTTTGTTATTTGTACACTGATTTTTTGACACGTTCTTAACACGTGCATTGTTGTCGAGGGTCAATTGGGTGGGAAAAACTGTTTGAAATTTAAATAGTCCAATAGGATAATGTCAAGTGGCAAAGTGTAAACTAAAGTGTACACCATAGTATACATGTAGCAAGGTTCTTACCGATTGAACTTTGCTATTTGTACACTAATTTTTAACACGTTGTTTGACAATTACGTTGTTGTCAAGTGTCAATCGGATGGGAAAATTTTTGAAATTTAAACTACCTAACAGGGTAATGTCACATGGTAAAGTGTAAACTAAAGTTTACACCATAGTGTACATGTAGCAAGGTTCTTACCGATTGAACTTTGCTACATGTAGATTGATTTTTGATACGTTGTTTGACACTTGCATTATTGTCAAGTATCAATTGGATGGAAAAACTATTTGAAATTTAAAATGTCAAATAGGGTAATGTCACGTGGCAAAGTGTAAACTAAAGTATGTACACATAGTGTACATGTAGCAAGGTTCTTACCGATTGAACTTTGTTATTTGTACACTATTTTTTAACACAATGTTTGACATTTGCATTGTTGTCAACTGTCAATTGGGTGCGAAAATAGTTTGAAATTTGAAATGTCCAACAGGAAAATGTCATGTGGCCAAGTGTAAACTAAAGTGCACACAATAGTGTACATATGAAGCAAGGTTCTTACCGATTGAACTTTGCTAATTGTACACTGATTTTTGACACCTTGCATGACATTTGCATTGTTGTCAAGTGTCAGTTGGGTGGGAAAACTTATTGAAATTTAAACGGTCCAACAAGGTAATGTCAAGTGGCAATGTGTAAACTAAAGTGTACTCTATAGTGTACATGTAGCAAGGTTCTTACCGATTGAACTTTACAATTTGTACACTAATTTTTGACACGTTGTTAGACACTTGCATTGTTGTCAAGTGTCAATTGACTGGAAAAACTATTTGAAATTTAAACTGTCTAACAGTGTAACATCATATGGCAAAGTGTTAACGAAAGTGTACACCATTGTGTACATGAAGCTGGGTTCTTACTTATTGAACTTTGCTATTTGTACACCAATTTTTGACATGGTGTTTGACACTTACATTTCTTATCGATTGAAGTTTGCTATTTACACATTGATTTTTGAAGCGTTGTTTGACACTTGCATTGTTGTCAAGTGTCAATTGCATGTACAACTATTTGAAGTTTAAACTATCCAATGGGGTAATGTCACGTGGCAAAGGGTAAACTAATGTGTGCACCATAATGTACATGTTGCAAGGTTCTTGCCGATTGAACTTTGCTATTTGTACACTGATTTTTGACACGTTGTTTGACACTTCCATTGTTGCCAAGAGTCAATTGGATTGGAAAACTGTTAGAAATTTAAACTGTCCAACAGGGTAATGTCACGTCGTAATGTGTAAATTAAGGTGCGCACATCATAGTGTACATGTAGCAAGGTTCCTACCTATTGAACTTTGCTATTTGTGCACTGATTTGTGACACGTTGTTTGACACTTTCATTGTTGTCAAGTATCAATTGGATGGGAAAACTATTTGAAATTTAAACTGTCCAATAGGGATATATCGCACGGCAAAGGGTAAACTAAAGTGTACACCATAGTGTATATGAAGGAAGGTTCTTGCCGATTGAACTTTGCTATTTGTACACTTATTTTTGACACGTTGTTTGACACTTGCATTGTTGTCAAGAGTCAATTGGATTGGAAAATTGTTTGAAATTTAAACTGTCCAATAGGGTAATGTCACGTGGCAAACTGTAAACTAAAGTATACACTATAGTACACATGTAGCAAGGTTCTTACCGATTGAACTTTGCTATTTGTACATTGATTTTTGACAAATTGTTTGACACTTGCATTGTTGTCATGTCAATTGGATGGGAAAACTGTTTGAAATTTATACTGTCCAACAGGGTAATGTCACGTGGCAAAGTGTAAACTAAAATGTACACCACAGTGTACATGTAATAAGGTCGTTACCGATTGAACATTGCTACTTGTAGACTAATTTTGAACACGTTGGTTGACACTTATATTTTTTTCAAATGTCAATTGGATGGGATAACTGTTTGAAATTTAATCTGTCCAACAGGGTAATGTCACGTCGGAAAGTGTAAACTAAAGTGTACACCATAGTGTAGATGTAACAAGGTTCTTACCGATTGAACTTTGCTATTTGTACACTGATTTTTGACACATTGTTTGACACTTGCATCGTTGTCAAGTGTCAATTGGATGGAAAAAATGTTTGAAATTTATACTTTTCAACACGGTAATATCACATGGCAAAGTGTAAACTAAAGTGGACAGTACAGTGTACATGTAACAAGGTCCTTACCGATTGAACATTGCTACTTGTAGACTAATTTTTAACACGTTGTTTGACACTTACATTGTTTTCGCATGTCAATTGGATGGGAAATCTATTAAAAATTTAATATGTCCAACAGGGTAATGTCACGTGGCAAAGTGTAAACTAAAGTGTACACCATAGTGTACATGTCGCAAGATTCTTATCGATTGAACTTTGCCATTTGTACACTGATTTTTGACACGCTGCATGACACTTGCATTGTTGTCAAGTGTTAATTGGATTGGAAAGCTGTTTTAAATTTGAACTGTAAAACGGGGATATGTCGCATGGAAAAGTATAAAATGAAGTGTACACCACAGTGTACATGATGCAAAGTTCTTACCGATTGAAATTTGCTATTTGTACACAAATTTCTGTCACATTGTTTGACACTTGAATTGATATCAAGTGTCAATTGGATGGGAAAACTGTTTGAAACTTAAATTGTACAATAGGGCAACGTCACGTGGTAGTGTGTAAACTAAAGTGTGTACACCATAGTACACATGTAGCAAGGTTTTTACCGATTGAACTTTACTATTTGTACACTGATTTGTGACACGTTCTTTGACACTTGCGTTGTTGTCAAGTGTTAATTGGATGGGAAAACTATTTGAAATTTAAACTCTCCAACAGGGATATTTCGCGTGGCAAAGCGTAAACTAAAGTATACACCATAGTGTACATGAAGCAAGGTTCTTACCGATTGAACTTTGCTAATTGTACACTATTTTTTGACACGTTGTTTGACACTTGAATTGTGGACAAGTGTCAATTAGACGGGAAAATTGTTTGAAATTTAAACTGTCCAACGGGGATATGTCACGTGGCAAAGGGTAAACTAAAGTGTACACCATAGTGTACATGAAGCATGGTTCTTACCGATTGAACTTTGCTATTTGTACACTGAATTTCCACGTGTTGTTTGACACTTTAATTATTGTTAAGTGTCAATTGGGTGGGAAAATTATTTGGAATTTAAACAGTCCGACAGGGTAATGTCAAGTGGCAATATGTAAACTAAAGTGTACACCGTCGTGTACATGTAGCAAGGTTCTTACCGTTTGAACATTGCTATTTGTACACTGATTTTTGACACGTTGTTTGACTCTTGGATTGTTGTCAAGTGTTAATTGGATGAGAAAATTGTTTGAAATTTATATGCTCCGACAGGGTAATGTCTAGTGGCAAATTGTAAACTAAAGTGTACACCGTAGTGTACATGTAGCAAGGTTTTTACCGATTGAACTTTTCTATTTGTGCACTGATATTTGACATGTTGTTTGACACTTGCTTTGATGTCAAGTGTTAATTGGGTGAGAAAACTATTTGAAATTTAAACAGTCCGACAGGGTAATGTCAAGTGGCAAAGTGTAAACTAAAGTGTACACCATAGTGTACATATATCAAGGTTTTTACCATTTGAACTTTGCTATTTGTACACTGATTGTTGACACGTTGTTTGACTCTTTCATTGTTGTCAAGTGTAAATTGGGTGGGAAAATTTTTTGAAATTTATACTCTCCGACAGGGTAATGTCAAGTGGCAAAGTGTAAACTAAAGTGTACACCGTAGTGTACATGTAGCAAGGTTCTTACCAATTGAACTTTGCTATTTGTACATTGATTTTTGACACGTTGTTTGACACTTGCATTGATGCCAAGTGTCAATTGCGTGGGAAAACTGTCTGAAATTTAAATTGTCCAACAGGGTAATGTCAAGTGGCAATGTGTAAACTAAAGTGTATTCCATAGTGTACATGTAGCAAGGTTCTTACCGATTGAACTTTGCTTTTGTACACTAATTTTTTCCACGTTGTTAGACACTTGCATTGTTGTCAAGAGTCAATTGGCTGAGAAAAATGTTTGAAATTTATATGTCCAATAGGATAACGTCACGTGGCAAAGTATAAACTAAAGTGTACACCGTAGTATAAATGTAGTACGGTCCTTACCAATTGAACATTGCTATTTATACACTGATTTTTAACACGTTGTTTGAAACTTCCTTTGTTGTTAAGTGTTAATTGGATGGAAAACTGTTTAAAATTTAAATTTTCATATAGGGATATGTCACTTGGAAAAGTGTAAACTAAAGTGTACACCATAGTTTACATGAAGCAAGGTTCTTACCGATTGAATTTTGGTATTTGTACACTAATTTTTGACACATTGTTTGACAATTGCATTGTTGTCAAGAGTCAATTGGATTGGAAAATTGTTTGAAATTTAATCTATCCAACAGGGTAATGTCACGTGGCAAAGTGTAAACTAAAGTGTACACCATAGTGTACATATTGTAAGGTTCTTACCGATTGAACTTTGCTATTAGTACACTGATTTTTGACACGTCGCTCAACACTTGCATTGTTGTCAAGGGTCAATTGGGTGAGAAAACGGTTTGAAATTTATATTGTCTAAAAGGGTAATGTCACGTAGCAAAGTGTAAACTAAAATGTATAATATAGTTTACATGTAACAAGGTCCTTACAGATTGAACAATGCTACTCGTAGCCTTATTTTTAACACGTTGTTTGACACTAAGATTGTTTTCACATGTCAATTGGATGGGAAAACTGTTTGAAATTTAATCTGTCCAACATGGTAATGTCATGTAACAAAGTGTAAACGAAAGTGTACACCATAGTGTACATGTCGTAAGGTTCTTACCGATTGAACTTTGCTATTTGTGCACTAATTTTTGACACGTTGTTCGACACTTGCATTGTTGTCAAGTGTCAATTGGATGGAAAACTGTTTGAAATTTATACTTTTCAACAAGGTAATGTCACGTGGCAAAGTGTAAACTATAGTGCACACTATAGTGTACATGTATCAAGGTTCTTACTGATTGAACTTTGCTACTTGTATACTAATTTTTAACACATTGTTTGATACTTGCATTGTTGTCAAGTAACAATTGGATGGAAAAATTATTTGAAATTTAAACTGTCCAACAGGGTAATGTCACTTGGCAAAGTGTAAACTAAAGTGTACATCATAGTGTACGTGTATCATGGTCCTTACCAATTGAACTTTGCTATTTATACATTGATTTTTAACCTGTTGTTTGGCACTTGCATTGCTGTCAAGTGTCAATTGGATGGAAAACTGTTTGAAATTTATACTTTTCAACAAGGTAATGTCACGTGGCAAAGTGTAAACTATAGTGCACACTATAGCGTACATGTATCAAGGTTCTTACTGATTGAACTTTGCTACTTGTATACTAATTTTTAACACGTTGTTTGATACTTGCATTGCTGTCAAGTGTTAACTGGATGGAAAGCTATTTGAAATTTAAACTGTTGGGGGATATGTCACTTGGAAAAGTGTAAACTAAAGTGTACACTATAGTGTACTTGAAGCAAGGTTCTTACTGATTGAACTTTGCTATTTCTACACGGATTTTTGACACGTTGTTTGACATTTGCATTGTTGCCAAGAGTCAATTGGATTGGAAAATTGTTTGAAATTTAAACTGTCCAACAGGGTAATGTCACGTGGCAGTGTGTAAACTAAAGTGCGTACACTATAGTGTACATGTAGAAAGGTTCTTACCTATTGAACTTTGCTATTTGTACATTGATTTGGGAGACGTTGTTTGACACTTGTGTTGTTGTCAAGTGTCAATTGGATGGGAAAACTATTTGAAATTTAAACTCTCCAACAGGGATATATCGCGTGGCAAAGGGTAAACTAAAGTGTACACCATAGTGTACATAAAGCAAGGTTCTTACCGATTGAATTTTGCTATTTGTACACTGATTTTTGACACGTTGTTTGACACTTGCTTTGTTGACAAGTGTCAATTGGACGGTAAAATCGTTTGAAATTTAAACTGTCCAATAGGGACATGTCGCGTGGTAAGGTGTAAACTAAAGTGTACACCATAGCGTATATGAAGCAAGGTTCTTACTGATTGAACTTTCCTATTTGTATATTGATTTTTAATACATTGTTTGACACTTTTATTATTGTTAAGTGTCAATTGGCTGGGAAAACAGTTTGAAATTTAAATTGTCCGACAGGGCAATGTCGATTGGCAAAGTGTAAACTAAATTGTATACCATAGTGTGCATGTAGCAAGGTTCTTACCGTTTGAACTTTGCTATTTGTGCACTGATTTTTGACACGTTGTTTGACACTTGCATTGTTGTCAAGTGTCAATTGGAAAGGAAAACTGTTTGAAATTTATAGTGTCCAATAGGGTAATGTCAAGTGGCAAAGTGTAAACTAATGTGTACGCCATCGTGTAGAGGAAGCAGGGTTCGTACCGATTGAACTTTACTATTTGTACACTGATTTTTGACACGTTCTTTGACACTATCATTTTTGTTAAGTGTCAATTGGGTGGGAAAATTGTTTGAAATTTATACTGTGTGACAGGGTAATGTAAAATGGCAAAGTGTAAACTAAAGAATACACCGTAGTGTACATGTAGCAAGGTTCTTACCAATTGAACTTTGCTATTTGTACACTGATTTTTAACACGTATTTTGACACTTGCATTGATGTCAAGTGTCAATTGGATGGGAAAACTATTTGAAATTTAAACTGTCCAACTTTGACACTTGCATTGTGGTCAAGTGTCAATTGGATGGGAAAACTATTTGAAATTTAAACTGTCCAACTTTGACACTTGCATTGTGGTCAAGTGTCAATTGGATGGGAAAACTATTTGAAATTTAAACTGTCCAACTTTGACACTTGCATTGTGGTCAAGTGTCAATTGGATGGGAAAACTATTTGAAATTTAAACTGTCCAACTTTGACACTTGCATTGTGGTCAAGTGTCAATTGGATGGGAAAACTATTTGAAATTTAAACTGTCCAACTTTGACACTTGCATTGTGGTCAAGTGTCAATTGGATGGGAAAACTATTTGAAATTTAAACTGTCCAACTTTGACACTTGCATTGTGGTCAAGTGTCAATTGGATGGGAAAACTATTTGAAATTTAAACTGTCCAACTTTGACACTTGCATTGTGGTCAAGTGTCAATTGGATGGGAAAACTATTTGAAATTTAAACTGTCCAACTTTGACACTTGCATTGTGGTCAAGTGTCAATTGGATGGGAAAACTATTTGAAATTTAAACTGTCCAACTTTGACACTTGCATTGTGGTCAAGTGTCAATTGGATGGGAAAACTATTTGAAATTTAAACTGTCCAACTTTGACACTTGCATTGTGGTCAAGTGTCAATTGGATGGGAAAACTATTTGAAATTTAAACTGTCCAACTTTGACACTTGCATTGTGGTCAAGTGTCAATTGGATGGGAAAACTATTTGAAATTTAAACTGTCCAACTTTGACACTTGCATTGTGGTCAAGTGTCAATTGGATGGGAAAACTATTTGAAATTTAAACTGTTCAACTGGATAATGTAACGTGGAAAGTGTAAACTAAAGTGTACACCATAGTGTACGTGAAGCAAGGTTTTTACTGATTGAACTTTGCTATTTCTACACTAATTTTTGACACGTTGTTTGACCCTTACGTTGTTGTCAAGTGTCAATTGATTGGGAAAATTTTTTGAAATTTAAACTACCCAACAGGGTAATGTCACGTGTCAAAGAGTAAACTAAAGCGTACATGTATCACGGTCCTTAACAGTTGAACTTTGCTGTCTGTACATTGATTATCAACACGTTATTTGACACTTGCATTCTTGTCAAGTGTTAATAGGATGGGAAAACTGTTTGAAACTTAAACTGCCCAACAGGATAATGTCACGTGGCAAAGTGTAAACTAAAGTGTACACCATAGTGTACATGTAGCACAGTCCTTACCCGTTGAACTTTGATATTTGTACACTAATTTTTGACATATTGTTTGACACTTGTATTGTTGTCAAGTGTCAACTCGTTGAGAAAACCGTTTGGAATTTAAACTGTCCAACAAGCTAATGTCACGTGAGAAAGTGTAAACTAAAGTGTACACCATAGTGTACATGTCTCAAGGTTCTTAACGATTGAGCTTTACTATTTGTAGACTAATTTTTGACATGTTGTTTGACACTAGCATTGCTGTCGAGTGTCAATTCGATGGGAAAACTGTTTGAAATTTAAACTGTCCAACAGGGTAATGTCACATAAGAAAGTGTAAGCCATTAGCGATTGATCTTTGCTATTTATGCACTGATTTGTGACACGTTGTTTTGACACTTGCGTTGCTGTCCAGTGTTAATTGGACGGAAAAATTGTTTGAAATTTAAACTGTTCAACCGGCTAATGCCACGTGACAAAGTGTAAACTAAATTTTACACCATAGTATACATGTCTCAAGGTTCTTACCGATTGAACTTTACTATTCGTACACTGATTTTTGACACGTTGTTTGACACTTGAATTGTTCTCAAGTGTCAATTAGATGGAAAAATTGTTTCAAACTTAAACTATCCAACAGGGTAATATCATGTGGCAAAGTGTAAACTAAAGTTTACACCATAGCGTACATGTGGCACGGTCCTTACCCATTGAACTTTGCTATTTGTACACAGGTTTTTGACATGTTGTTTAACACTAGCATTGTTTTCAAGTGTCAACTTTATGGGAAAACTATTTGAAATTTAAACTGTCCAACAGGCTAATGTCACGTGAAAAAGTGTAAACTAAAGTATACACCATAGTGTACATGTCTCAAGGTTCTTAAAGATTGAACTTTGCTATTTGTACACTAATTTTTGACACGTTGTTTGACACTTGCATTGTTGTCAAGTGTCAATTCGATGGGAAAATTGTTTGAAATTTAAACTCTCCATCTAGGCTATGTCGCGTGGCAAGGGGTAAGCTAAAGTGTACACCATTGTGTACATAAAGCAAGGTTCTTACCGATTGAACTTTGATATTTGTACACAGATTTTTGACTCGTTGTTTGATACTTGCATGTTGGACAAGTGTCAACTGGATGGGAAAATTGTTTGAAATTTAAACTGTCCAACAGGGATATGTCTCGTGGCAAAGGGTAAACTAAAGTGTGCACCATAGTGTACGCGAGGCATGGTTCTTACCGATTGAACTTTACTATTTGTACACTAATTTTTGACACGTTGTTTGACACTTTCATTGTTGTTAAGTGTCAATTGGGTGGAAAAATAGTTTAAATTTTAAACTGTCCGACAGGGCAATATCATGTGGCAAAGTGTAAATTAAAGTGTACACCCTAGTGTATATGTAACATGGTTCTTACCATTTGAACTTTTCTATTCGTACATTGATTTTTGGCACGTTGTTTGACACTTGCATTGCTGTGTACACCGTAGTGTACATGAAGCAAGGTTCTTACCGATTGAACTTTACTATTCATACACTGATTTTTGACACGTTGTTTGACACTTGAATTGTTCTCAAGTGTCAATTAGATGAAAAAACTGTTTCAAACTTAAACTGCCCAACAGGGTAATATCATAAGGCAAAGTGTAAACTAAAGTTTACACCACAGCGTACATGTGGCACAGTCCTTACCCATTGAACTTTGCTATTTGTACACAGGTTTTTGACATGTTGTTTGACACTAGCATTGTTGTCCAGTGTCAATTTCATGGGAAAACTATTTGAAATTTAAACTGTCCAACAGGCTAATGTCACGTGAGAAAGTGTAAACTAAAGTATACACATAGTGTACATGTCTCAAGGTTCTTAAAGATTGAACTTTACTATTTGTGCACTGATTTTTTACAAGTTGTTTGACACCTGCATTGTTGTCAAGTGTCAATTCGATGGAAAAACTGTTTGAAATTTAAACTCTCCAACTGGGATATGTCGCGTGGCAAGGGGTAAGCTAAAGTGTACACCATAGTGTACATAAAGCAAGGTTCTTGCCGATTGAACTTTGATATTTGTACACAGATTTTTGACTCATTGTTTGACACTTGCATTTTTGACAAGTGTCAATTGGATGGGAAAACTGTTTGAAATTTAAACTGTCCAACAGGGATATATCTCGTGGCAAAGGGTAAACTAAAGTGTGCACCATAATGTACGTGAAGCATGGTTCTTACCAATTGAACTTTACTATTTGTACACTGATTTTTGACACGTTGTTTGACACTTTCATTGTTGTTAAGTGTCAATTGGGTGGAAAAATAGTTTGAATTTTGAACTGTCTGACAGGGTAATATCATGTGGTAAAGTGTAAACTAAAGTGTACACCATAGTGTATATGTAACATGGTTCTTACCGTTTGAACTTTGCTATTCGTATGTTGATTTTTAGCATGTTGTTTGATACTTGCATTGCTGTCAACTGTCAATTGGGTGGGAAAATTGTCCGAAATTTATATTGTCTGACAGGGTAATGTCAAGTGGCAAAGCATAAACTAAAGTGTACACCGTAGTGTACATGTAGCAAGGTTCTTACCGATTGAACTTTGCCATTTGTACACTAATTTTTGACATGTTCTTTGACACTTGCTTTGTTGACAAGTTTCAATTGGATGGTAAAACTGTTTGAAATTTAAACTATCCAATAGGGATATGTCGCGTGGTATAGGGTAAACTAAAGTATACACCATATTGTATATGAAGCAAGGTTCTTACCGATTGAACTTTTCTATTTGTACACTGATTTTTAACATGTTGTTTGACACTTTCATCATTGTTAAGTGTCAATTAGGTGGGAAAACTGTTTGAAATTTAAATTGTCCGATAGGGTAATGTCAAGTGACAAAGTGTAAACGAAAGTGTACACCATAGCATACATGTAGTAAGGTTCGTACCGTTTGAACTTTGCTATTTGTACATTGATTTTTGACACGTTGTTTGACACTTGCGTTGTTGTCAAGTGTCAATTATGTGGGAAAACTGTTTGAAATTTATACTGTCCAACAGGGTAATGTCAAGTAGCAAAGTGTAAACTAAAGTGTATACCATCGTGTACAGGACGCAAGGTTCTTACCAATTGAACTTTGTTATTTGTACACTGATTTTTGACACGTTGTTTGGCACTTTCACTGTTGTTAATTGTCAATTAGGTGGGAAAATTGTTTGAAATTTAAACTGTGTGATATGGTAATGTCAAGTGGCAAAGTATAAACTATAGTTTACACCGTAGTATACATGTAGCAAGGTTCTTACCGATTGAACTTTGCTATTTGTACACTGATTTTTGACACGTAGTTTGGCACTTGCATTGATGTCAAGTGTCAATTGGGTGGGAAAACTATTTGAAATTTAAACAGTTCGATAAGGTAATGTCAAGTGGCAATGTGTAAACTAAAGTGTACACCATAGTGTACACGTAGCACGGTCCTTACCAATTGAACTTTGCTATTTATACATTGATTTTTGACACGTTGTTTGCCACTTGCATTGTGGACAAGTGTCAATTGTGTGGAAATCTATTTGAAATTTAAACTGTTCAACAGGGACATGTCACGGGGAAAGTGTAAACTAAAGTGTACACCATAGTGTACATGAAGCAAGGTTCTTATCGATTGAACTTTACTATTTGTACACTGATTTTGGAAACATTGTTTGACACTTGCATTATTGCCAAGAGTCAATTGGATCGAAAAACTGTTAGAAATTTAAACTGTCCAATAGGGTAATATCACGTGTCAAAGTGTAAACTAAAGTGTACACCGTAGTGTACATGTAGTAAGGTTCTTACTGATTGAATTTGCTATTTGTACACTGATTTTTGTCACGTTGTTTGACACTTGCATTGTTTTCAAGTGTTAATTGTATGGGAAAATTGTTTGAAATTTAAACTGTCCAACCGGCTAATGTCTCGTGACAAAGTGTAAACTAAATTGTACACCATAGTATACATGTCACAAGGATCTTACCGATGAACTTTACAATTCGTACACTGATTTTTGACACATTGTTTGACACTTGCATTGTTTTCAAGTGTTAATTGTATGGGAAAATTGTTTGAAATTTAAACTGTCCAATAGGGTAATATCACGTGTCAAAGTGTAAACTAAAGTGTACACCGTAGTGTACATGTAACATGGTTCTTACCGTTTGAACTTTGCTATTCGTACATTGATTTTTAACATGCTGTTTGACACTTACATTGTTGTCAATTGTCAATTGGGTGGAAAATTTTTTTGAAATTTATACTGTCCAACAGGGTAATGTCACGTGGTAAAGTGTAAACTAAAGTGTACACCGTAGTGTACATGTAACATGGTTCTTACCGTTTGAACTTTGCTATTCGTACATTGATTTTTAACATGCTGTTTGACACTTACATTGTTGTCAATTGTCAATTGGGTGGAAAATTTTTTTGAAATTTATACTGTCCAACAGGGTAATGTCACGTGGTAAAGTGTAAACTAAAGTGTACACCGTAGTGTACATGTAACATGGTTCTTACCGTTTGAACTTTGCTATTCGTACATTGATTTTTAACATGCTGTTTGACACTTACATTGTTGTCAATTGTCAATTGGGTGGAAAATTTTTTTGAAATTTATACTGTCCAACAGGGTAATGTCACGTGGTAAAGTGTAAACTAAAGTGTACACCGTAGTGTACATGTAACATGGTTCTTACCGTTTGAACTTTGCTATTCGTACATTGATTTTTAACATGTTGTTTGACACTTACATTGTTGTCAATTGTCAATTGGGTGGAAAATTTTTTTGAAATTTATACTGTCCAACAGGGTAATGTCACGTGGTAAAGTGTAAACTAAAGTGTTCAACATTGTGTACATGTAGCAAAGTTCTTACCAATTGAACTTTGCTATTTGTACACTGATTTTTGACACGTTGTTTAACACTTGCATTGTTGTCAAGTGTCAATTGGATGGGTAAATTGTTTGAAATTTATACTGTCCAACAGTGTAATGTCACGTGACAAAGTGTAAACCAAAGTGTATACCATAGGGTGCATGTAGCACGGTCCTTACCAACTGAACTTTGATATTTATATATTGGTTTTTGACACATTGTTCGACACTTGCATTACTGTCAAGTGTCAATTGGATGGAAAACTGTGTACACTATAGTGTACATGAGGGAAGGTCCTTATCGAAAGAACTTTACTATTTGTACACTGATTTTCAACACGTTATTTGGCACTTGCATTGTTGTGAAGTGTCAATTGGATGGAAAACTGTTTGAAGTTTAAACTATCTGACGGGGTAATGTCCCGTGACAAAGTGTAAACTAAAGTGTACACCATAGTGTACTTGTAGCAAGGTTCTTACCGACTGAACTTTGCTACTTGTACACTGATTTTTGACACTTTTTTTTACACTTGCATTGTTGTCAAGTGTCAATTGGATGGGAAAATTGGTTGAAATTTAAACTGTCCAACAGGCTAATGTCACGTGATGAAGTGTAAACTAAAGTGTACACCATAGTGTACATGTCTCAAGGTTCTTACCAATTGAACTTTACTATTCGTACACTGATTTTTGAAACGTTGTTTGACACTTGCATTGTTGGCAAGTGTCAATTGGATAAGAAAACTGTTTGAAATTTAAACTGTCCAATAGGAATATGTCACGTGGTAAAGTGTAAACTAAAGTGTACATCACAGTGTACATAAAGCAAGGTTCCTACCGATTGAACTTTGCTACTTGTACACTGATTTTTGACACGTTGTTTGAGACTTGCATTGTTGTCAAGTGTCAATTGGATGGGAAAACTGTTTGAAATTTAAATTGTCCAACAAGGATATGTTGCATGGCAAAGTGTAAACTAAAGTGTGCACCATAGTGTATATGAAGCAAGGTTCTTACCGATTGAACATTGCTATTTGTACACTGATTTTTGACATGTTGTTCGACACTTGCATTGTTGTCTAGTGTCAATTCGATGGGAAAACTGTCTGAAATTTAAACTGTCCAACTGGATAATTTCTCATTGTAGAATGTAAACTGTAGTGTACAACATAGCGTACCACTGATTTTTAACACGTTGTTTGACACTTGCATTGCTGTCAATTGTTAGATGGATAGGAAAATAGTTTGAAATTTAAACTGTCCTACAAGGTAATGTCACGGGGAAAAGGGTAAACTAAAGTGTGTACACCATAGTGTACATGTTGCAAGGTGCTTACCAATTGAACTTTGCTATTTGTACACTGATTTTTGACACGTTGTTTGTCACTTTCGTTGTTGTCAAGTGTCAATTGAACAGGAAAA